>NW_027109386.1:516072-529119 GCF_000696795.3 Halyomorpha halys
TAATTTATATATGTCCAGTCATGGATTGATCAGTATGTTGTGTTATGTAGCAACCCGATGTATTTAGGCAGCATGAATGAATAAAGTATTTCTTTCTCTCTCTCTCTAATATTTATCCATTTTCTCAATACTAATAAAAATCAGAGATGTTTAATTATTATAGAAAAATAAAATTGAAGATATTTCGTAGGTGAGATTTTTTAATATTTTTTTATTTAAACCATTTTAGACTATTTTAATGATGATAAACCTATCTGATATTAAAGAACACTAAGTTATACATTTATCTATCGAACTTAATCAAAATCGATAGAGCCGTTTATGAAAAAATCCTAAATCGAAATATATAGTTGCATTTCTAGTAGGTCGAATTTAACGAAATGTTATAGGATGCACATGACCTAAACATGTAGTTTCAGTTTTCTACAAATTTTCGTTATGAGCTAGACTGTTCACATACACAAACACATAGAGAGGCCATTTTGCGAAACTTGGTTATTTGGACTTTGGATTTCGTTTTAAAACTTAAATTCGAATTTTTTTTAAGACAATACTTCCCCTTACTACAGATTAGTAAAAGTAAAATATAAATCGCTTTTTTTTATATAATTTTATTGGAATTGAGACTTTTTATGATCTTTTCAATCTTCAAATGAGTAGATTTTCCACGCAATTTATCGTTCTCTTTAAGATCCTAAAATCTTAATCCCTCAGAATGTGCTAAATTCAATCTAATTTTACATTTTATGTCAGGGTTGAGATTCAAAAGAGGATAAAAGCTTATATTAAAAAGAATGCAAAAAATTCTGCCAAATATATATTTTCCTTTAAAAGCTCCTATTAGGCATATCGAAAAATGGACTCAATTTAATTAAATAGTACAAGTCATAACATTGCTTTGCTTGAAAAATGGCACGTCTGACAAAAAAGAAAATTGGTTTTATTTTTTTAATTGGACGTGTTCAAGAGATATAACCGTAGACAGAGGTTTCCTCTACTGTGATTCTTCTATAGACAGTCCTAAAGTTAGTTGGGTTGTCAAAAAGTAACTTCAGTCAACGGTACTATTTAAAGAATACGTCAAATACAAAACAAAATAATTGTTTTTTGTTATATATGGCACATTGCAAGCCAAGCAGCGATATATCAGAAAGCTATATAGCCGAAAAGTTGTTTTAAACAAAAATTAGCATTTGATGAAATATTTTGGAGGCCTCTTATTAATGTCAATACTAATTTAACTTTTAAAACTCATAAAAAAGAGGAATAAATCGGGGAAAAAAACCTTAGTCCACCAAATAGTTCTTTGGCAGAGTACTCGAGTTTTTGGAAAAATTAAAGTTATTTTTGGAGATTTTTATAAAAAAAAAAAATATTTCTTAAAAAATTATATGATTATTTTTTGTCATTACTCTTTCATATAATTGTTTAGTAAATAACTATATTTAATAAAAAAAAAAAAAATTGCCATATCGCTGGCCTGGAATTTTGTGAAATTGATTTTATTATTTTAGCGGGCTAAAAAATACATTTACAAACATATATTGAACACATTTTTAAGCCCGTCAACCCCCAAAAAGTCTAATTCATGAAATTTCACAGTTGCGTCATTATTCTTATAAAGCAGCAATGTTTTTCCTGGCTTATAAACTTTTTTTTTTCAAATTCTCTTGCGAAACAATCCAAATAGAATTTTGTTAGAAACTCGCTGTCTGGAATAGCTTGCCGATACAGTACAAATATATTTCCGATGTAGTTTAAAAACTACCAAACCAATAGCAATCATTAAAAAAAAAAAAAAGAATCATTTGAATTAGGCCGGGAGCGTAACCTTACCCTTCTTCAAAGCGTAAGTGAAGCCAAAAAGACCACGCCCAGACAAAGGAAAGTTTACGTTGAGGTTATTATGAATGTCCGCCATTGCTATCAAAACTGAAACAGAAGGAAGCCATTGGGTCATACTCTTCCCCTAATCCTCTGCCACGCCCCTGGAAGGTAAATGAGGCCTACCTTTTTGGTTTCACTTTTTCTGTTGCCTTACCTCCTCCATTATACTCCTTTCTCCACTACAATAAATTATGCTTATTTTTGGGTTTTCAAAAGATTTTCAAATATGAATTTATTATGATATATCAAATAATTTATCATAATATTATAGATAATGATAGCATTTTTCCAATAATACTAGTTAAAAAAGGCTTCTGGTAATAAAATGATATCCTTATCATTATAATTGGCATGTATTTAGAAGTAAACAAGACGAGGTTTAAAATGACTATTCCATTTTCAAGTAAAAAATCTAAAAGCATTACATTTTATATGTAAATGAATTCATTATTATTAATATCATATAATTTAAATATAATGATAAATGAAAAATTGAGGATATAGGAAAGCTCCGTTACCAAGTGCCCTTATTTCAAATATTGCTAAAATCCAATACAATTATTTTCCATTGTGATTATATCAAACAAAATCTTAATTATCTTCACATAAAAAAGTAGATGAAATTGTAATTTCAAATAAAGATAAAGATGCTGAATGATGCCTGCCTTGGCCAATCATAATCAAGTCTTGGCAAAAACGTAAAATTCAAATAGAATAGGGTACCAAAAAATGTACTCAAGACTTGTAAAAACTAATAGTTATTCGCTTTTCAAAAGTACACAATATCAATGGAATATAAGATGCTTTTGAGCATGGGACAAGGAAGCCTAATTTAAAATAATCCAATAATTGCAACTACTTCTGAGGCCAGTTCTAAGGACAAAAATAGATACCATGATCTAAGATGGGTTTTTTTTTTACTGTCATGAAACACTTTAGCAAATTTTATTCTTAATATGGTTCACCCAAACCCACAGTCCTAAACATCAAGATAATTCCAGAATGGTAGTTTTTCTTGGAATATTGTAATATTATTGAGTTTGTAATTTAATGCACACTCAAAAGTTGATTGATACTGTTTAGTATTAATCAAGATAAAATTGATATTAAGTCAATATAGTGCACTGTGATTCTTATCTTCCAAGCCCGATTTTGACTTTGGCTCAAGTAGATAATTATTTATTCTTCTATATTAGTTGTACATCAAAGTTGGGATCAGGAGGACCTCCTAGAGTATAACCAGCCTCTAAAAAGTTGGCACCCATTATTTGAGGAAAAAGTTTGCCAGCTGAGCATGATCCTGACCAAATCACTCTCTGCAATACCGTTGGTCTCAAAACAGTACTTCCTTACAATGTAGCCTTCATTGGTTGTAGCAATACAGTTTTTTTTTTTTAAAATCATATAGTAGATAAAAAAAACTCATGACTTGAAACTCAACTTAGTGTAAGTAGATTTTTGTACTATTATATATTTCATTAGTCAGTTTTTCTGAGAAGTTTCCCAATCCGAACTTTGGTTATCAGAACACTACAATAATCCAAACTTGTAACACAATAAATGAATAAAAACCTGAGGAAGAAAAAGGAGTGGAGGAAAGTTTGTTGAAGAATAAAAAAATACAGAAGCAGAGAGCCAGAGATAAATTTCCAATGAAAAATGCCCATTTGTCTAGTTTGTCCTTCCATTATATAAGCACTCACAACCACATTCACAGACACTCTTTCCATGGACATTTCTCGATATATAAAATCTTTTCCACTTTTTTGAAGTAAAAACTCTTGAGAGATGGAAGAGCAAATTGACCTGGATCAGAAGAAAAGTGGAATGCTTCTTCTTATACATTAATAAAATGAATACAAAATTTATTAAATAAAATAGAATAACAGAGACGTTTTATTGACATAAGAGATATTTACCTCAGCTAAATTATATTTCCTAACCCTGAAATAATAAAATCATCAACAAATACCAGAACGTAACTATGAAAGAAGTTTCCTTTCTAATACGTGTCTTACATTCAGGTTACACATATTTCCAAAAATAAAGACAGAAAGAAAATAAAGCATGAAGATGGAGTGTCAAGGTAAAAGAAGACAATTGTCTTCAATCTTGTTTTCAATTGAAAATCCAGGTGGATTGAGAAAAGTCATGAAAGAGCTGAATTAGTTAATATTTTTACATACTATAGAAAATTTTGAAATCAATCAAACACTTAACCTACATTGGACATTTTCTGATTTATACTACTTGTTTTACTATTATTTCCCTTGAATAATATGAAATGTTTAGGTTTATTACAGTTGGGTTTAACATCTACAGGTGGAGGGAGGTGGTGTGCATGGGGACTTTACATTTGGAAGGACTTAACCATCTGGCTTTGGCTAGCCACCAGAAGAAGAAACACACACAGACTGAGACCAGAAGGACTGGAATACTCTGGAGGACGCTCCAGGATGGATGCGGACCAGGAGGGCTGGGCCTACTGGATGAATGCAGTTTTGGATAAGGTGCAGCCCCATTAAGCAACCACATGGCTTCTCCCACCCCCCCCACAGTTAATTGTATAATAAAAAAATAAACCATACCCTCCTAAAAGCACCATTATTTCTCCATGCTATGTATTTTTTGAGAATTTTAATATAAAACAGTGAAAGAAAAAAATATGTACAACTATAACTTACTAATATATGATCAATGGTATGAAACAATTATGTACTATGGATCATGTCCTAGTGTACTTAGGATCCTTAACAAGTTATTTTGTATAATGCACTCGATGAAACCCCATCATCTGATCATAAACAATTTCAGATACAGTTACTATAATTTACTTAGTGTGACAAAACTTACATTTGAAACCCTACAAGCTTCTCTTATAGACATCCACTTTCTGTGGGTCCAATAATACCTTTAATTGCTTTTCTCGATGTCATAAAAATATATATATTAATGCTCCGGATTTTAAGAGTTGAGGCAACTTACAAAATGCTGTGAAAGTGAAAACAACTGAAAATATGTAGTGATTTACCTTATATTATATCACCTTATATTACCTTACATATGTAAATACTACATTACATTCATGTACTACATTAATATTCACATGCATTTTTCAAAGGGATTTCTTTCATCCCACTTTTACTTTCTACCATACTTACTTAAAAAAATATATAATGAAGTATTTGTAACATCATAAAAATTATTTGAATAACTACTCAATTATTATTTACAACAAAACAACAAGACTAGGAACTAATTTTTGAAAATGGGAAAATAATCTTTTTATTATTCACTTCAAATGACTAGCAAATAAATATTTAATCATTATTCATGATTAATATTTTAGTTATATTCATTATAAATGATTATAATTTAGACAAGAAGTCTTATATTTTGATATCTTTATTTTTCCAATTGATTTCAGTGTTTTATATGTGAATGATCTATAAACCAACTTCCTTTTTTCTCTTAAAAAAAAAGGGGGTTTATTAATACATCTGAATTTTTTTATCACTAATCACCCATAACTTTGCCATTCTTGAACCTATTTCTATGATTTTATTTTTAATCAAAAGTGTATATCCCAAAAGTAGTCCCTTAAAAATTTGATCGGGATATTTTAGCTTAAAATTTCTGACTAAAAATATATTCATTTATTTAGTCAAATAAATTTTCAATCGACTAATGCCCAACTCATGCATAAGATCATTGATCAGTAGTACAGGATTTTGCCTTGATCTAAGGTACATGATGGTCTTTATATCAAAATTAAACATTCTCAACTCCCTCAATTATGTTTGAAATTATTATAATAAAATTATAGGAAATTACGTACTAATGAACGATTAGGATAGACTTTGGTCTAAAACATAAAATACAATCATCAACTACTGAAAAAGTAACCAGTAAACTTAAATGTTATTAATTTTTAGTCTTAATATTCACGTTTAAAATAAATCGCATATGAAAAACCACTCTCCCATTTACTTTCACTCTTTTGGCTCAGTTCTGTTGCCTAAATAGCTGTAACTGTAAAAAAACTGAAGGATGATCTAAGGTATATTATGATCAAGGTTTATTTTTTTGCAAAATTAGAATTGAAACATTTGCAGAAAAATTACACCATAATTTGTAAAGCTCAAGTCTTCCTTTCATGGATAGTTTTTTAGAAAAATGGACATATTTCATTTTCTCAACTATAAAATACTAATTTTAATTGTTTATTACTTTATCAGTTTAAGAATTTTTTTTTTATAAAAAGGTACCTGAATACCAAGGATATCATATTAAGGATGTTACTGATTGGCTTTCTTTACATACATATGACTAAGATTTTCAATTTTAAAGTGAAGAAAAAATAATATTAAGCTTAGATTTTGAGGAAGCCAAATGCAATAAAGAAATCTAACAACTTAGCCAAAATTAACCTGGACCATTAGTTATAGTGGAAGGGTGGGAGGGAGGAGGGGGGGTGAGTAGCCGTGGGGTAAGGTCTATGGCTACTAACTCCAAGGACCCGAGTTTGAATCCGGCTGGACAGAAAATTTTTTTCTGTTACACTGTAGCCATGAGTCAATTCTTGTGGGTTCTGGAGCCCTCCTGGGGTCCACTCAGCCACCTAAATTGAGTACTCTTAATTGGGTAAAAATCTGGCGGTCGAGCATGATTCTGATCAAATCACCTCTTTGCACAACCGTTGGTCTAGTAACAGTACTCCCTTACAAAGTACTGAACCCCTGACCCTTCATGGGTTTTAGCGGTACAGATTTAATTTTTATTTTAATTAGTTATGCCAGAACTATCTATCAACATCAAACATCAATGGAATTTGCTCAGAAAAAAGGAGGAACAAACAAGTAAAGCATATTGCTGCTTCAGATTTTCAGAAACAAGACATCTTAAAAAAGATTGTGAAAGTTAAAACAACTGAAAATATGTAATAATTTACCTTAAATAAAATAACGTTGGCTTATATTATTATTTTACTTTTTATCTACATTTTTCAAGCAAGTTTACAAATAAAGTTTAATGTTACTGTGTTGAAACATTTAAATAAAATAAACTTATTAGTTGTATCCTGTGTTATTATTTGAGTCTAGTTCCAATTTTCTATGCATGATTGCATCCATTATTAGGAATATGGCTGGTATCAATTATTTATTTAATTACATGGGATAAACTATATTACACTTATGTAGACCAATAGGTACAAATAATACAGTATTATAAGTAAAAATACACATAAAAATAGGACATAAATTGAAATTTGAAGCATATAGATTGAATATGATCTATAAACTATAATTATATATTTTTTCAATCGATCCATAAACCTTGCAGATCCTTAGCCACCTCTACCAGCTTCCTTCACCTATCTCTATCTTTTGCAAAGGTCTTCCAGTTTATTATGCAGTTTTCAGCTGTGTCATTCTAGATCCTGTCCATCCATCTAAGTTTTGGCCTCCCTCCTGGTATGATTCCTATTTCTGACATGTTCGTAGTCAGGAAAAGAGAGTCTGTTGGGTGCTTCTTGCCACATATCCTACTCATTGTTACTTCTTCGCTTTCATATCAAAGCTGATCGATTGATGTGCATCTGATATTACTTCCTCATTCACATAAATGAGGATTCTTTCTCCTAACCCCCAATTCCTTGTCCTACTTTCTGTATTCTACTTGGACCACCTATCACCCTGTGAACTTCATGTTCTAATTTTTCAATCTTTTTCTCAAGGGTGCTAGTAAGAAATCATTTTTTATAACCATACATCACTAAGGGTTTTATGATAATATTATTTTATATAATAAATAATTAATATAATGGAAAAATTAAATAAAGGTATTACATATGTACAAAAAGAAAAGAAAAACAAGACAGTTATAGTTCCTAATAAATACTTCACTTTATATATTACAAGGTGATAAATAGTAAAAAGTAATTATAACTTAATTGATTATATTGAAATGTTGCAATTTTGTTTTTGATTTAGTTAAGATAAACTCAAATAAAACAAATTAATGTCATCTAATTATGAGTTAATGTTATGAATCATTCTTGGTTAAATGGAAAACTTATATAATTCATTAGTGAGAAGTTAAATAAAAAGTGAAATGTTGCCTAGTTTGGTGATGATCTGGACATTCAACAACATTATGCAAGAGTTTGGGAGTGATTAGTTTCGATAATCGATACTTTACTGTAAATATATTTTGAACATAATATCATACTCCAAAATAGAAAACTGATAATTGAAAATAAAATAATAAACAGCCTTCTAAAAAACAAGAACCGACATGATTAAATTATAAAATTTTAAAATCAAACATCAATTTTTTATTTAAATGTTACATAAATACAAATAAAAGTTTAAATACCTGTCATTAACCTTGTGTCCAAGAATCACAACTACCCATCTGAAAACAAAATCAATTATTCTCCTTATCTTTTTATTCTTCATTATTAGATTTTATTATATGTTTTCATTTCAGTAATGTATACAAAAAAAAAAAAATTGAAATGGTTTTCAAGTTTGTTTTGTTCTTAACTTAACTTTATGATATTTAAAATTAAATTTTGAGGTATATCGACCAATTCAATTTGCATATAAGAATAATGAATAAAGTTATTTTATAATTTACAGTTTAAAATAAAAAAACATGCACAGAAACAAATTAATTTACTTAGATTGAAAATTTATTGGAGAAAATATTTTAAATTACAGCATAAATCAGCCATCTTGAGACTAAGGCTATGAACAATTCCCATTAAGACAGTCAGTTCGACTGATGGTTTATGAGAAGTTTGTTAATAAAGACTCAACTTAACTGAATATGTAATTCAAACTATTTATGTAATACGTTCATTCAAAATTACAAATCCTCAAACACAATGTAGTTTTAAATTATATTTAAATTTTTTTTTTAAGTGTAAAATTTTCAATAATGATATGGAGAAATGTAAAATTCTATAACAACCTTTTAATCCATTAGTCATGATTCACATATTACAGCTCTAATATAAAATATTTCTTAATTTTTTTAAGATTATTATTGTTTTGTATCTTTATTTTCCATTGCTCCTATTTTGTATTTAAATTTATTATTTATTCTCTTTTAACTTTGTTCTCTTTAATGAATTAAATAAAGAACCAAGTTGACAATTGATTTTTTTCTGTTGTCAGTAGTACAGAGGGTTCATTAAAATAACAAAATATGAATCAGAGCAGATATTCACTCCAACAGATCTATAAAATCAATATAATATTCAGAAAAATGTATTTATGTCCCTTAATTCAATATGAATAAAATTAGATTGTCTATCGAAACTGTTATAAATGATGTAAGTAGTATACTTATCAAAATGAAATATATATTGACTTTTTCAATATGCGCTTCTTTGACAGGAGTTAACAGAAAAGAAAAACTTTAACATGAAACTTACCCTTGGTTTTTTATAGATTTCAGTTGCTTCTTTCTTGATGTTCACTTTTCGCTAAGGTCTTTAAGCCCAACGGATTTCGAGACCAAAAAAATGGATGTTCATTACGGTTTTAGCGAACTAAGAAAATTTACTTGAACATAAATTATACTTTTAAATATTACAAATAAATACAATGTGAGACCCGCCAGAACCACCAAAGTAATAGAAACTAAACAAGCACGATTTATAAATTTTTATTGAAAAAACAAAACACAAGACCACTGTACTGCAAATATGGAATAAAATCAAAATAATGTTTTATTGACAAAAAACTGATCTCAATATTTATGAAAGCGCAATGATCAAAGTAATTATGAAAGCTTCTTTTTATCAATATTTTAAGAAGAGTATAAATTAATAGATACTTATATTACTAATAATTATAAAATATTTGCATTATTTTCTTTATAAATTACAAAAACTTTCTGACCTATATTACATTTTATTCAGTATTTAAAAGGTTTTTGGTTTTTTAAAATATAAACCTGTATTTTAAGAAAATCTATAATTTTAAAATATAGAGTTGGAAGAAATAAAAAACAAAAATAGAATACAACAGAAGACAAATTAAGAAAACAAAAATATTTGTTAAAACATTAAAAATCAAGCCTCTGGCTCTATTTCTTTTTACTAACTTACTAATTTCTGCAGTAACAAAGGGTTAGAATTGTTATTTTTGGAATTCGGGGACCCAAAATAGGAATAAGAAGTGTTTTTTATTATTTTCATCTGTACATCTAATATTTATGTTTATAAAGTAAACATGTACACAATGAAATATATGGGACTTTCCTTCAGCAAAGGGAAAAAGTAAGTCAAATAAAAAAAAATATATACATTCTTACCAATAGTAGATGTAAATTATTACATTGAGTAAAATTAAATTAAAGTAGCAACATTATTGTTCAATCTAAAAATGTAAAATAGGGCAGAACAGTAGTCTAACAGAAGATGAAAAAAAATGGAAGCTCAAGCAGCTGAACAGAATTGGCTCCAAACCTAACAAACAATGCTGCCACAATTTAATCATCACTAATTTAATTGATTATCCTAACGCAATTAAAACAGTATCGGTTATTATTAATTAGTTATGATTTACATTATTTTCGCTATTGGAAATTCTTTTGTTTCTGATTATTTGGAAAGAAAAAAAATTAATACGACCTTTGAGTTCTGAATATTGAACAAGGAATTCATTTTTCAATACATGAATCAAAAACGAACAACCAAGTACGAACTGATATAACTTCCTCACAATTTCTAACTTATGTTTTCGTCATTTTTTATATTTTTAAAGTTTCTTTTTTTGGAAATTACCATTTTTCCATATATTTCTATTTGTAATTATGAGAGATAGTTGACCGTGGATGATGAATCTTGTTCTGTTTTTAGCCCTGAAGAAGCCTAGAAACTCTAGCCGAAACGTTGGCACATTAAAATAAGTTAATCGTACTTATTTGTGTTTTTCATTGACCACACCCCAACCATC
The DNA here is from genome assembly GCF_000696795.3 of Halyomorpha halys. NCBI lineage: Eukaryota > Metazoa > Arthropoda > Insecta > Hemiptera > Pentatomidae > Halyomorpha > Halyomorpha halys. The sequence continues at coordinate 526,932 of NW_027109386.1, forward strand.
TTCTCCTCATTATTTATATTTGTATCTCATTATATATATTTCAAGGTTAATAACAAATCGTTTGATAAAATCTGTGTAATGAGCCATTGTTGAAATGGCTGTTCTGCATCCAGAAAGCAGAGCTGGGCTAAAAGTAATTACAATTACTTTCCAGTAACTATAATTTGAAATTTGGAAATGAAATTACAATTTTGATTAGTAATTTCAATTACTTGATGAACCATTGTAATTGTAATCATGTATTCGAAATTACAATTACTAGTTGAGTCCGGGTAATCGAAATTACATTTGACTGTATTTAGATATTACAATTACTTTTTACCCATTGAAAGGGGGTTCTTGGTTTCTCTCCACGATCCTGTCGGGATGTTGCGGCTATTTTATCTATAGATTTTATTTTTATACTAATGGGATACAGGTTATTGATAGACGTATTAAATGTTTGTATATAAAAATATTACTGAATGTAAATAATTAAAATTGAGCTCTCCTGACATTAAAATCTGGTACAAACTCGAGGTTATGTGAAATTTTTGAAAGGTATTACTAACTGCCAGTAATAAAATTAAGCAACAGGTTTTCATTAAAATCATTTAGCCTTGATAAAAATTTTATTGGAGATTGCGGTAGACATATGACAAACAGTTTTCAAAAAATAGGAATGAAGTTGCCACAGCATGAGAAATTCGGCGGAAAGGTAGGGAGCATGGGCTGTTCTTCGACCTAAAAGGCTGCAGTCATCCCTGAGTCCCAGTGGAAAAGGAAATGGCAATGAAAACTCCAAAAACCTAAAAGAAAAATTAAAACAAGACTGGAAAAATGATGTTATTCTATTTAAATAATATTTTTCATAGAAATATTTGGCTTACTAACAAAACCAGAAATCAAATATTTCTGTAATTGTATGGCAGGTCGTTGAAGTCAGTACAGGAGCTGACCTCTTGAATATCTTTTGAACGACACTAGGCGGGACAAAGAAAACTTTCTGATATATCATTAAATTGAGTCAAGAGAGGACTTGGAGGAAACGTGAAGAAAATACTAATCAATGATATTACTCTTCATTGATCTCTCATCTTTTATAAAATAAAATAAAAATTAAATATAACCTGATTTGTAGGTTTTATGGCTCTAATTATTCAACAAAATTCCGTGAAGGTTTTAACATAACTTGAGCTAATAATAATTGATTTTGTTATTGATCTAAACTTTTTGTAGTGTTTATATCATGCGTACTTCAACGATGGTATGTAAAAAAAAATCTTGTGCGATAAGCGCATACCACAAGTTCGTTTTTCCTGTTTTCCTCTTTAATTTTTTATCAAATTTTATAATATATTATATTCATCCGTTATTAAATATCACTAATAATTAGTATAGGTTATTTACTTCAAATAATGAAAATTAAAGGAATTTTAAACGGAGATTTTTTAATGGGCATACTATTTCATTGAGGATAGGCCTTATCTGATATTAAGGTCTATTTAATTGTTCATTGATAAACTGGGTTTAATAAAAATCGTTAAAGCCATTTTTTTAGAAAATTCTAAGAAAGAGTAAAATCTATTCCCTAAACGATATGAAAATATGCAGACTGGATCGGAACGTTGGTCCTTGCTAAATAGTAGAATCTATATTTTATTAGTTCTTGTTCACTGCTACTCGAACAATCCCCTAATTCACGTATGAAAGAACGGAAAGAGGAGACTTAAGATAGTTAATTCGAGCAATATTTAAAAATCACCTGTAATTGGAAAACTACGATTCTCTAAACGATGTGAACGATATGAAGCGGATCGGAAATGTTGCTGTGAAACATCTCTGGCTTACACATCCCCTAAATATGTAATTTCAGTTTTGAACTACACTTGCTCGTAAAGGAATGAGTATTATTAGCCAAGTTATGACAGTAGCCAGAGAAGAAGGGGGAGTGGAAGACATAAGAAAGTTGTGCAGCAGAGAAGAGCTTCAGGTGTGGACTACTAAAGGTTTATTAGTTCATATTCTGAAGCTCTTGGTAGGTGCATGGAACAATTTTTAACATACCTTATAAAATAGACCAAGAAGTTTCCAATAGAAAGAAGAAATTGATCATTATATATCATCAGATATGCAGCATATTCGTGGGGTCCAGTAATTCAAACGTTTATTAGACAACAATTCGACCATTCCCTTTTTTATATATATA
>NW_027109386.1:529169-540659 GCF_000696795.3 Halyomorpha halys
TATACATAAAACACAACTACAAATAATCCATTTTACTCTCAACAATTTATTTTAATTCACTAATCTTTGGACCCTTAGGCTATTATCAAGGAGACAACCTAAAAATTATTTTCATATTATTACCACATTACTCCTTCACACATAACACTAATATTTTAGAACATACATCAATTATTAACATTTCATAGTTCATTATTATAATTTTTCAAAAACCGTCTTTCACTGCAGGCTAATTGCTAATGTCATATAATATATAAAAACAGAAACAAGTATCAAAATAATATCATATCAGTTTTCTCTTAAATTCGTTTAAAATGGCTAAGTAGTTACTTAATTTATAACCGAAAAATAAAAAAGAATGTTAATTAAATTAAACGTGAATAAATCAAGCTCTGTAATTAGGTGATGACAGGGTCCTAATTTGTTGAAGATAGGATTTATTGTATTATTGTTGATGTTTTAAGTAAGAAGAAAAGTTTTTTAGTTATATTGAGATTATATTTGTTTTATAAACAAACATCCATTTTATAAATTTTTAAGAGGAAACTGATAATATAATAATATTTTTATATTTGTTTTTGTTTTTGAAGATTATATAACATGATCAATTAGCGTGTAAGTCAAAGACTTTTTTAAATGAATTGTGACAGGTTAATAATTGAGATATGTTTCAAAAATATTATTGTCATGTCTGAGGGAGTAAAAGGTAATAATATGAAAACAATTTTTAGGTTGTCAAGAACTGTTGAGTGTAAAGTGGATCATCTGTAGTTGTGTTATTATTGAAAATTTCTTTTTGTTGGAGTTTATTATAGTTTTAGAATCATCAAATAGTGCTCAAAGCGCTCCCATATCAAAATTAAGTTTATTTGATCCTACTATTCAAAGTTTTTCCTTCCTTGATCTCATCCTGATCTTTAAGATTCATCTAGTCAGTATTTCTTGGGACAGTCCTTGTTTTTGATACGCTGTCTTTCTTATATTTTTTTTTAATTTCTAATCATAATAATTTATTATTAAATATTAACGAAAAAGATTGAGGATAAAATTTTTAAGATTAAGTCTATTTTATTTAATGTAAAATTATATAATCAAACCAAAAACACTGCCTTATTCTACTCGTATATTTATTTAAATTTCAAATTTTTGTAACGTTTCAACCTTTTCTTTTTTTTTTCTTCTAAGTCCCACGGGTGCGTGGGGTTGATGTCATGAAAACGAGTCGAAGGTAGCCTCTTTTTCTGCATTCTGGTAATGCATTTTAAGAGGGTGCTCAGGAAATTTGATTATTTGGGAAGGGGTAGTCTGTATTTTGTGTTAGTTTGTTGGTGGTTGGGCTCACCAGGTATGTTGATTCAAATAATTTAGCAAATTGTACTCACTCGAGTCTGAGTCTATTTTTGTGTGTCTGCCACCTTTGTGGCCGCCCTGTCGGTGTCAGTGTTCTAAATAATAGTAATAAGAATAATAATAAATAATAAATTAAATAATAATAATAAGAAACACCATTCACTTAAAGGTTCGTACGGTACTGAAGGCTGTCAACAAATTTGATGCGTCTCTTCGATATAAATTCTGTCACCGTCTGTTGTTCGAATGTCGTATGCATGTGATCCACCTTCCCTCTTTGAAGTGAAGTATCTCTCACTATACCGTCTCAGTATACCGCTCTGAAACTGTTGGAGCCTCTTGTCCGTTGAAGGTGATGTGCTTTCAACCTATTATATTCGTCATTTTCAAACAATATTATAATACATAATTATGAGAGATAGTTGACCGTGGATGATAAATGAGGAGAAGATGGTTGGGAGTGCGGTCAATGAAACACAAATAAGTATGACTAACTTTATTAAAATAAGTTAGTCAAGCACATTAAAATAAGTTAGTCATACTTATTTGTGTTTCATTGACCGCACCCCCAACCATCTTCTCCTCATTTATAATACATAATAATGTAGTCATCTGAAAGGTACATTCCTAAGGGTTTAGTATGTTTTTGTTTTTGTATAATTATACTGAAGTGTTGGGTAGGTAAGTGAGTAAGGCGCTGTGTCCAAATACAGTTGTGGCAGATAATTATTTTTGTTAGTGGGTACCATTAACTGGGTAAAAACCTAATGGCTTAGCGTGATTATAAACCATCTCCTTGCACAACCTTTGTTCAATTGACAGTACTTTCTTAAAAAGCACTGAACCCTTGACTCTCCATGGTTTATAACGCTACATGCTTTAATGATTATACTAAATTACTAAATTATGTTAGCTAATAATTTTTCATCTCTAAGCTCAAAATTAAACGTAAAATTACTGCAAAAATTTGGTGTATAATTCACTTAGAAATATGAGTTCGTTAATTATTTCATACAAACAAAATTATAGCCACTTTGAAAATTCTGCATTTATGCCCTGACATGCTACTTTCTTTTAATTTAATTCTGCTTCTAATTTTTATGAAATTTGAATTGAACTTCCACAGAGTGGGTAATAAATAAAGTAATCGAAGTGTGGAAGATTTGTGGATAGAGGGCTTTACCTTTCTCTCTTAAATTTACGTTTAATAGAAGTTTAAATTCAAAAAGGTTAAATTCTATTTATTGAATAATAATAATACAAGCTGTCATAATTAATAGAAATAAATATTAGCTTTTTAAGAATTATTCATACCATTTATACACATCACAAAACTTTCACGTCCCAAAAATTTGTGTAGATTGGTGGGGTCGTGTCGAAATTATAACAACTTTTGTAATTTTTTAAAAAACAATCTAAATACTAAGGGAGGCTGTTTTTTTTTATAAAACTGAAATTTTATAAAACAAACATTTTTTTTTTTTATATAAAAATTCGTATTTTAGGATTTATCAAGGTGAGTAATAAGAAATACTAATTATTCCCCTAGTAAAATGCAACAGTTTAACAAAAGATAAACTTACGAAGCTGCAATACGATTGGGAATGATCTGATTTTTTTCTCCTTTATTTATTCATAAAATTCTTTAAAATTTTGTATTTGCCTATTTTTTATTACTGATAACAACAAGAATTGTTTATTTTTGTTTTCAAATAAAAAAATTAAAGTTAGTGTAGTGAATGTTTTAAAAATTCCTTATTTAAGCCCTATGAGACATTTAATGAGAACTAGCTGATATTATAGTTAATTTATTTTTACATCAACTTGACGAGTTTAATTATAATTGTTTTTGAGATAATATGAAAAAATATGAAAAATTTATTGGTACTTCCGTTTAGTTTGCTATCACATCGAAGTCTTTGATATGTAATTTCAGTTTTTTATGCCTTTTTGTCTTTTGTGCTAGGCTGACTATGTACAGACATAAACACGTACACCATTTTGCGAGACTTGGATATGGCTCAGGTGACCTCAAAACAAATTTTCCAAGATCCCAATACTTTCTCTTATTGCATTTATTATATTGCATACATAGATAAATGGAAGTAAAAAGAGGAAGGGAAAACATTGTAAATAATAACTATAACACTAATAAATTAAATGAAAAAATACAAATTTGATATCTATAAATAAAAATATCAATCAAAAACAGATTGGATAATAAAAAAATAATTTAAATAAGATGAAGAAAATTAAATTTAAGTAAAAATAAAATAAATACCATCCACATTTGCCGATTTACAATATTTAACTTCAACCTTGGGGGCTGTGAACCAAGCTCTTCCGCCCTCATGTGGAATGCAAAAAATGTTTCCAAGAGAACCCAACGCTTCTCTTCTACCTCTGGCACTGGTTTATTTGAAATAATGGCAAAAAACCAACTTCGACAAATAATCTTCATTATTTAAAATAATACATTTATTTTAATAGCCAATGCATACTCAATACAAAATAGTTAATTTTGGGGGGCATTGTCAGAACTAATGATCCAACAAATAATATCTCATCGAACATAACATGAATAATATTAATAAGAAACAATTTAATTTTAAATAATACGATGTAAAATACTAAAACAATTTAATTTAAATGCTTTAAAGTGCTATTTACAAGGATAAAAAACTATTTATCACCTAATAAGTCTATTATTACTATTAATTTAAAATTTTACTATATAACATTTTTATTACTTTCTATATATAGCAATTTGCTGTGTTACGACGTGTGATATTCCTGCCTATAAATCGCCTATGCTACAATGTTCAATGTGTCCATCATTGAACTGGTCATTGATATACCTGTTGATGTGTCATAATGGTGTAACATCCATTGCGTCAATAGGATGATTGTAAGGCGTCCAATACCAAAATCAAAAATAACATGGGACAGAAATCTTTCCATAAATTCAATTACAGTTGGAAATAATTGTAATTACTTTACGAGCTACTACGATTGTAATTGTGAGTACCTAATTACAATTGCAAGTTGAGCCAATGTAATTGCAACTTCCAATTACATTCTTATGGAACTGTTATTTTTCCCCTTAATTTCCAAGTAATTGTGATACAATTCCAGTAATTGTAATGTAGTTACAATTATTTAAGACCAAAAAAAGAACGATTTGGCTAATTAAAAATCCAGAAAGGTAACTTTTGTTAATGTTTAATTTTTCAATTTAATATTTGTTACTTTTCAAATGATCAACAATTTTATATTGACTTATTATTATTTATTAATATTAATTTAGTATTGTTTATAGCCCAAAAATGTTCAAAAAATAATCTGAAGGGCCCCATCAATTTGGTTAGTCAGATCACAGATTTTCACCTTAAAATCCATATTATTGCATTGAAATCAAAGTTACGTATTTGTGCTGAATTTCAGCTCGGTCGTATAACCTTCCTTTAAAAATGTCAGGACATACAAACTTCAGAAATGGCCAGATGAGTATTGAGAAATATGTGTCGTTACATCGTTCAGTCAACCGATTCGTTTTAAAGACCTGATTTATCACCATCTCAACATTATCGTAATATTGACTTACGTATTTATACTAAATTTCAGCTTGATTGGAAAATTGAAAGTGAACAAAAATACGAATAGGATTGAGATAGAAGATAACTTAAATAAAAGCTTTTAACCAACAGGAGCTTCTGGGTTCAGTTATTCTGAAGAGTAAAACACTACTCAACTGTTACACTGAATCTCATCCTTAGTAATAGTAATTACGTATTAGATCTCCCAAACTATATTTCTGTTGTTCCTGGTTAACCTGCTCTAATATTATTAAATTATTACATCTTTAATCATTAAATGTTAATGTACTATATAATTTATAGTACGGCTGGTCTAATAGCAGTTTAGTTACGAAAGATGTAAATTACAGTAAAACAAGAATAAATTAAACTTATTTAAACATATGTCATTTTTATAAAAGTTTATTAATTATCACAATTGGTTTAGCAATTAACTGATACATAATTTGTTACTATTCAGGAAAATGTCATAGCCTGTTGATAAGACTGAGGCAAGAATGTCGGAAACAAAATTAGTACCAGATATAGAAGAATTCGAAATCGAAGAAGAAGAAGGATACGAAGGTCTAGAAGAAGACCTATTTGCGGAACTATTTGCGGATGAATTACAAACAGAAGAAGAAGTAAGTTGTTTCGAAAACTAGAATTCAAGACATTTATAATAACTGATATAAACATTTTTATTGATGTGATAAATGTAATAATTATACACAAGAATTGGTAGACAAAGTTTAGTATATTAGGCTTTCTTAAGAAAGAAATATTTCCGGAACATGTCAGTTTTTGGTAGATTTTTTCCGGTATTAATAAAATCACTATAGAATTTGATTTTCCAAATAAAATCCTCATGAAACATCCAGAGTTCTCTGCAGTGGAAAAGTACTGGAGAAAGATAAAGGATTTGAGCTCAAAAGAAAGTTCATATCACACGGTCAGATCTAGCTGAATTTCACTCTATGAAGTCCAAATCGTTAGTATTAAACAGGGTTTCAATCTGGTATTGATCACCATCTATATGACTTGCATTATATAAGCAGCCAATAATAACAGATTAATTGATTAAGATGCTGTCAAAAATTACAATTATTCATTATTACTTTGACTAATAAATATGTAGACTAATACTTCCAAAATGTGAACCGATATTTTTTTATTTATTATAATTACAACAGGAAGTAACTGAAGAAAGCTACGAAAAACTAGAATCTGAACAAAAACTTTCGGAGACATTTCAATTGGACGATGAAGCTGTTGCAGAAATAAATATATGTCAGGATCCAAGTTACACTAATGTAAACTTTCCTTAGTAAGTATTTACAAAGTATTACTATTGTATTATAATAGTATATTAGTAATATTATCTAATTACAAACATAACCTTGGCGTACTTCAGTATCGGAGGGTTTGGTTTGTTTTTTTAATTTCTTTAAAATTAGTTATTGTGTTAATGTAAATTGAAAACACTGTTATCTTTAAAAAAAAGCCTAAATTTGAAAATGAAAATGGTTTCATGTTTCATGGTTAGCACCCTTACCCCCCTATCTCACCACTCCCTGGCTTTCGGTGCCATTGTCAACTTCCGCCCTTTTTTGGTCGTTTGTTTAATTTTTCATTACTTCATTTTTCATTTTGCATTTACTTGACCTCTTCCCTTTCCTTCTTCTTCCTCTAGGTCTCTGCCCTTCCACTCTTCTTTCATATATAACTCTTTTCAGTCTGTTTTATACCCTTCTATCGACATGACCGAACTATCTCCTAGTTCTTCCATGATATCTTCAGCAGGCCTAAGTCCCAGATTTGACCTTAAAGTTGTACTCCGTACCCTTCTTGCCTTTCTCTCTATGCTCCTCAAATACAGCAAGTCCATAGCTGGAAGTTGACTCTGGTGCTTTGCGTGGTGAGACTCCATGGTTCACTGGAATAGGTGAGGATCGGTAAGAAGGTGTTATTGTACATTACTTTCTATTTTTAGCCACTTCTATCCCTTTATTTATTTCACTATCTTTGGAATCATATTCGTTGAGGGTGATGACCGAGCCGATTAAAATTCCTTACTTCTTTTAATCTTGTATTGTTCAATCTTTCAACTAGATTCCTGTGTTCGATTTTTATTCCTACTTTCATGTTATTAGTATCTAATGAGTTAAGATATTAGTATTTAATTATTCTTTTAAAATGCGCATGTTGAATTGGATGTTTTTATAGGCGTTTGTAAATTAATCGATGAAGGCAAGGTAACTAAGGTGGGCAGGTCTAAGATTTCCGTGTATAATCGGGTGTTAATTAGAGACATGAGTGGATGATAGTGTTGTGTAAAATAGGGAAAAAAGAGAGATTTTTGCATACATGTTACATGTTCCATATTTCTTTCTAACAAATCACCTAGTTAAGTTCAAATTGAGGGTTCAACATAAAATTCAAGTTAAGTTTTATACCAATACCTGAAAGGATGCTGAATAATATGACAGTAATTGTTTTTATATTTACTGAAAAAAGAACTGGTGCATTGACAATTTAAGCCTGAAACTCATTTTTTGAGAGGATTTGGGAATGATAAAACTAGCATTAAATATTTTATTATAACATAGTCATGCATCATTGGAACTTCAAAAAGGAGATGAAAATGGGGCCCTAAGAAAGGATAATAAGAGGAAAAATAATCATTCCCATTCAGAAAATTTATAATTTTTAAAAAGCTCTATAACTGACATAGCATCGAAATCGGAGAATGACCCATAGATTTATCATTCTTATTTGCCTCAAATAGAGCAAAAAAGGGGATGCAATTAGAAATCAGAGCTTTAAAACTCTTTAAAATTTTATCTAAAAACATATTTATTGGGTATGATTAAGTCATAAAATTTAAAAATAATATTCATTTATCTTTTCACTATGACAGCTATCTGATTTGTGAGAAACGCCTAGCAGAAAGAATGAAACAATTCCGAATGCTGCTGAAATGTGAAGTAGAGAAAATAACAGCAGAACAGACATCTGCCTTTGAATCTGTTAGCATTAGGAGGTTATACAAGACTGGTATGGGATTACCAGAGAGAATATTCGTCCCTCATGAGAATGATTATACATTCAAGGAGAGAGAGAGACTAAGATATCTTTTGAACAATGAAGTCGTTTGATATATTACTAAAAGTAAAAAATTAAAACTTGACGAAATTCATTATTTACATTTTAAAGTCCATTTAATTGCAATTAAATTTTATAAACTGTTTATTATTTCATTTGGCAACTAGAAAATGTGTGAAAATCTAAGTCAGGAATAAAATGTGTGGTGATAAAGCAATGAGAAATCATATGATTACTTTAATAAACCTTTTTTAGAATTATTGAATAGACACATTTGTTCACTGGGTTCACAAAACTATTTTAAGGAAATATGAATTTTTTTTGTTGTTAAGATTATTAAAATCTAGTTTTTATCAATGAGGTTAGGTATAGGAGATTAATAAATAATATAAACATTATATTACTAGAGTAATGATGTGAAACTAAATCTGGCAGAAAAAGAACTCCAAGGTAACCTAGCTTCTCCTTTGCATTTAAAGAGGATTAATTTTACAAAATATGAGCCCTAATTTAGCCATTTACATTCAATAGTTTTCAGGATATGGAACATTTCATAAAAGATGCACTCAATAATCAGTAGTTAGTAATTTGATTTTTAGAAATCTACATCTCAAAAACCATTCGACGTACAAATGTCTATTAACACTTTAATTAATAAAGCTAATTTAATGTACTATAAAGTGGTTTATTTCATTTATCTTCATAGGAGTCGTAGTTTTCATGATATTCGACAAAATGAATTCACAAAATTTTGATTTCAAGCTGTTGGACAAAAATTTTGACTTATGAAAAAATATATCTCAGGAACCATAAGATGAAATGAAAATGAAATGAAATGAAAAAATAACTTTATTCTGGGACATAAGTCCCCTAAGAATAATTACATGGTTCATATAGTGAGATTTTTATCTGGCGAGCGTTTACAAATTTTCAGATAGTAGAATGAAATTACATTGGTATATTGGCTTTACTACTGTTTATAATGTTAATCAATAACTGCCTATTTATTTGATTACAAAGATGTGGAGGTTTGGTTATTCAATAAATGAAGGAATAGGTGTTGTTTAAAGGAGAGAATGGATGAGGACTGGCGAATGCAGATGGGAAGAGAATTCCAGAGGGAGGTTGCACGTATGACGAAGGATTTGCTAAAGAAGGAGGTTCTATAGGAGGGCATATATAAATCATTCGGATGGGATCTGGTGTTTAATGAGTGGATGGATGAACGAAGAGTGAGGAGATCTATGATATAGGTAGGTTTTTTGATGTTAAGAGCTTGGAATAGAAAAACACCAAGGAGGTATTGCCTTCGGGAGGTTGGATAGAGCCACTTCAACTCGGAATACCAGCGGGAGACTTGAGAGTGCCTAGGGAACCCAAAGATAAATCTTACAAAACAATTCATGAGTCTCTTCAGTCTCAACTCTAGTCCTGCAGATAGCCCTCCGTACACCAAGGATCCGTAGTCGAAGTGGGGGAAGACGAGAGAGGATACTAGGAGCTAGTGTTCTGAGGAATGGAATTATGGAATGTCTAAAATCTACAGATGTCTGCCAGCCCTCAAATCTAGTGAAATGTACTATAAAGTATTTTATAAAGTTTGTCTTCCTAGGAGTAGTAGATTTTATGATATTTGATAAAAATATTTACTACTCCTACGAAGAAAAACGTAATAAACTGTATTATAGTGAATTAAATTAGCTTTAATTTGACTAATAATAGACTCGAATGTTTTTTGAAATATATATTTCTCAAAATAAATTTACTAACTGCTGATTATTCAGTGCATCTTTTATAAATTTTCAACAAATGTTACTTTTTAAAAAGCTATATCTTGAGAACTATTTAATGTAAATGTTCATATTAAGGTTCATATTTTAGAAATTTTACTCTTCTTTAAATGATGTTCTATTAAGTTTTTTAGTCTTGCTTATAATTTTAAAGATATGGAGCTCCGAAAGAAAAAATATATTCTTTAACGTTACTCCTACGAACATGGTAAATATTTTTATCAAAAACTACTACACCTAGGAAGTTAAACTTTATAAACTAATTTATAGTACATTTAACTAGATTTAATTTGAGTTTTGGAAGATATCTGTACGTCTTATCGTTCTGGAGATATATTTTTTCATAAGTCAAAATTTTTGTCAGAACAGCTAGAAATCTACATTTTGTCGAATATCATGAAAACTACTACTCCGTCGAAGATAAAAGAAGATTTATAGTACATTCAATTAGCTTTAATTTGAGTGTTGACATGCATTTGTACGTCAAATGGTTTCTGAGATATAGATTTCTCAAAATAAATTTACTAACTACTGATTATTCAGCGCCTCTTTAATGAAATATAAAAATCTATATCTTGAGAACTATCGAAAGTAAATGGCTATATTAGAGCTCATATTTTATCTTCTTTAAATGATATTCTATTAGGTTTTTTAGTCTTGTTGATACTTCTAAAGAAATGGAGCTCAAATGAATTTTTTTTTATATTTCGAAATAGCCGCCATTTTGTATTACCCCTACCTAAACTTAGCAGACTCGTCAATCCATAATTTTCATTAAAGTAATAAAAAATTGGGGTAAAATAACTGCCTTTTTTCACCCCATGTCTACATGGTTCAATAGAATTAGACGAATAACAAATTAATTACATAAAATAATGAAAAAAAAATTTTTATGATAAAATAAACTCAATCATCAAAAAAAGTGAACATAAGAGATTACAGGTAGATAACTTTGTAAGAGTTCTGATAACATAAATCAATACCCATTTACTCTCAACAATTTCCATGTGACCAATCCCATGGAAACTCCTAGTTACTACCATCTGCTCCTGCTGCTCGATCCAGTTGTTACAATATTGTAAGCTGCGCAGGTTAACGGTACCGTCCCCGCTTCCATGTACCATCACTGGAGTTCCATCAAAATCATTCGACTGAAAAATGATTCTATAACAAATATTATTACACATATTTACAGTTTCATATTCCTAAAGTAAGGCTATATAAATAAAAATACTGGTTTTAACTTATTTTCATATTTTGACCAACACCTGCCAAAATAATAGGTTATTAGGAATGTGATGCAGGTGATCTTTATCTTTAGGTGATAAAATACCAGTGCTTGGGTATGCTGATAATTTGGAATTATTGGATAAGGACAAGTAAAAAAAAAATATATGGTTATCAGTAGAAATGGGAGCGATTTCGTTGATATAATACAAGGAAATATAAGTGAGTTTAATGGGAGGAAATGCTTGGTATTTTCTAATTTCTAAATTGGTTTGCTCGCCTTCTGTCCAAAAACATAGAGCTAAAATTTAAAGTCTATTTTCCTTCCCACGGTTCTTTAAGAACGCTAAGCGTGGCCTCTTACACGAAGGGAAGAGTCTCACAAGCGGGCCTCTTACACGAAGGGAAAAGTCTCACAAGCGTGGCCTCTTACACGAAGGGAA
>NW_027109386.1:541870-569154 GCF_000696795.3 Halyomorpha halys
TATGTAACTATGTGTTTGTATCTTTTTTAGCCCTGAAGAAGCCCTGCAACGTGGGGCGAAACGTTGGCTCATTAAAATAGTATATTTCTACTATTTGAGTTTTGTTTTTTTTTTTGACCGCACCCGGACCATATTCCTTTCATCTTTACACACGGTCAATCAATAATCTTCCATTAAGTAAGTTATGTTTGAAAATAATTTTAAAGTAAACAGTGTAGAAAATAAAGATAATATTGAAATTAAGTAAACAATAAATGATAATATACATAATAGGAGGAGATGAAATATTTTTAAAAAAATAAATCTACACGGATAGAACAGTCTTCTGTCTCTTGACAAAGTTAAAATAATGGGATACAATAAATATAAATGATAAATAAAGACTATACCAAACCAATAGGGATATAGAGGTATGTAAATTATATAATAGGAAAATTAATTATAAAGATATTAATGCAAGTATACTTAAGCTGTTAACATATGAATATAAATTAAAAAAGAGATACATAAATTTAAAGAAAAAGAAAGGATAATAGCTATAAAATATAATTAAATTAATTATGGGGTGAGAATTTAGAAAATAAAACCAGACTAAAAGACATGTCAGGAAAGTGGGCTTATTAAAACATTTCATCTCCCTCTTATTATCATTTATTGTTAACCTAATTTTAATATTTTCTATAATGTTTACTTTAAAATTATTTTCAAATGTAACGTACTTATCTGCCACCCTCACTTCTCCCATTCAAACGCTTCACTCTGACTTTGACTTCTGTCAAAACAGGTATGAATTTTGTCTCATTTTCTTTCTTTATTCATAATTGTATTCTTATTCCGCTGTTTCATCTCTTAGTTTGTACTTTCTTTTCTTCTTTTTATCTGTAACTATTTCTGTTATCGTTTATTGTTTATAGCCTTTTTTTCTTTTTTAATTTTTACGTTTCATTGAATACCCTTCTGATTTTCCATTTACTTTTTTACTTATATTAAGTGTTTATATCTTTTTTAGCCCTAACGAAGCCCTGCAACGTGGGGCGAAACGTTGGCACGATTAAAATATTCATTACTATTTGAGTTTAATTTGGCCGCACCCGGACCATATTCCATTTATTGAGGATCCCTAAAATATTAATATACTCTGAACCCACGGTCCGAGAGATAGACCTTAACGTAGGTGAGAGGATTGCGGTAGGACTGATTTAGTAAATTTTGATTTTGAGGAAGATGACTGTAGAGAGGTATGTAGAGGACGATGGAGGTATCGGCATCGAACCTTAGAGTTTACTCAGCTTTTATTATTATTGTTATTATTATTAAAAGGTGAATCACACAAACCTCTTTAAGGTTTCAACTCCTTCACCATAAAAGCAGTACACTTCAACACCAGGTGGAGGCAAGGCCTCAGCAAATTTCTTCTCATTTAAATACATTTCCCATCCTGTCGGGTTACCAATGTCACTATAAAGTAAATATTTCCTAACAAAGTTCTAATTCATTTCTCAAAACAAAGTTCTGAAATCGTAACATCACGTTATACTTACTAGAAGAATTCTTCTAAATTCTCTATGGAGTAATTCTTTTCAGGTGTTATAAGAAGAGCCTCATTATTCCAAAGTTGTTTAACAGGTAAGAGATACGCCAAACTCGGCATAGAAGAAAACACTTTTTTCATTGTTTCAGCTTTCACAAAAACAATGTCCAAGTCATCACCTTTGAACACATTTAAATTTTTCTTGATCTAATTAAAAGTAAAGTTCTTAAACAATAAAAATGGAGTGTATATGATTGGCAGTTAATGAGATTACATCAGAGTTGGGCAAAAAGTATTCGATTGACAAGGGACGAATACATTCTTATTCGAATAAAAGTACGACTAAGCAATCCGAATACTTCTGTATTCCCATATTTGAAATATTATTTCAATCGAATACAAAATTAGTCGAATAAAATATTATTCCAATAACAATTAGATTTTTTATTTAATTCGCTTATTTTTTATAAATTTCAATTTTTAACGTATAAGGGTCCCATTACACATTTTCAGACGAGTAGAAAACGAAAATGCCATCGATGTTAAGATCGAGTGTAGATTTATTTCAACTTTTCTGAATTCTGATATATTAGGGTCCTCTTGTATGTTTCCTAAGAGGCAGAGAACGAAAATGCTATCGATTTTAGGATCGCGTACCGATTTATTTTAACTTTTCTGATTTCTAACATATAAGGGTCCATTTTAATGTTTCGGGATATGCAGAATATCAAAATGCTATCGGTTTTAAGATCGCATGCTCACATTTACACATAAAGAGACCTTAGTATGTGAGAATATGAAAAGGTAAAATAAATCGATACGTGATCATAAAATCAACGGAATATTCATCTTTTGTATATTCTAAAACATAAAAATGGACCATTATATGTTAGAAATCAAAAAAGTTGAAATAAGTGGATACGATAGCATTTTCGTTGCCTGCGTAAGACAAACAATGTCGTCTTAATGAAATTATATGAATGCAAATGTATTCGGATCGTTGATCATATAATTTTTTCTATTAAGAGATTATCGTAGATACAATTGATGAATAGTATTGGAATGGTTAATCAAAGTTTATTGTACAAATAATTGATTATTCCTGGAAAATAATGACGAATATAAAAGTATTCGGATGGTTAATCGTCTTTTTTGGACGAATAATAGATTCTTCATCATCAGTTGGCACGACAACCCATTACTGGGCCCTGGCCTCCTCAAGCAGCTTCCACCAGTTTAATCTGTTAAGTGCAACTGCTCTCCAATTCCTCACTCCGAGCAGGCTCCTTGAATCCTCTCTAACACCATCGAAGCCTTGGGCGGCCCCTCGGCCGTGTTCCTTGTAAGCCCTCATTGAGAAATTTATTTGGGATCTCATCTCAGTTCCCATCCTTGCCACAGGCCTGTCCTGCGCAGCCGATCAACTCTCACACTTTTTCCATCATCAAGCTCACCAATTAACAAGTAGACTTCCCTATTCGTGCGTCTTCTCCAAACTGAACCATCCTTTACTGGGCCGTAGATGCGTCTGAGAATTTTTCTCTCAAACGTTTGGAGATCCCTTTCATCGGCCTACGAAAGTGCCCAAGTTTCCGAGGCGTAGAGCAGCACTGGTCTAATTAACGTTTTATACAATCTAGATTTCGTTGATCTTGATGGTGAGCTACTACCAACATTTAGACGCAGTCTAAAAAAACACCTATTTGCCGATGTTATTCGTCACCTTATCTCGGCCGAAACGTCATTGGTGGCATTAACTTGCGATCCGAGGAACACAAATTCCTCAACTCATTCGAAAGGGTAATGACCAGTTTGGACAAAATCTTCATTAAAACCTCTTTCTTGACCAGCTGTCATATTTGGTTTTGTTGGTATTAACAAGTCCCAGCTCCCTAGCAACATGACCAAGAGCAAGAAAGGCCTCTTCCACAACAGCTTTTGGTATCCCAATAATAATCCGAATAATTGATTATTCGAGTAGAAAATTCACGAATACAAATGTATTCGTATCTCGATAATCGAATATTTACCCAACTCTAGATTATATAAATATAGATTTAAAAAATACCATCATCCGGAATGGTCAAAACGGCAATCGAGAGCCCAATTTACGTTTTCCTTACTTTGATTAGAATTCATTACTAATATTTCTAAATGGCATGCCCAAAATTTATAAAGAAAAATCACTATTATGCTGAAATTAATACTTATTTTCAGTTTCAATTAAAAATCAATCTTGATTTTTCTAAAACAAAAATTCATCGAAATTTTTATACTACAAAACTTTCAATTTCAAATATCTTGCCATTTTGCCGAACCTTAAAATTTAAATTATTGTAACTTTTCAAATATATTTTTTAAAAAATTAGATTTAATAAACAATTTGATCATTCTTTATTAATATTTATCTAAAATAGCTAAAGATTAAAACAAAATAAAAATTTGAATTAAAGCGCTTTAGGTACAATAGCTCCATTGCCCCGACAGATACTGGCGACTATCATTCCAGACCTGATCAAGCTACTGTACTTTGATGAAAGTAAATGGCAATAGTCAAACAGTTTACACTGTGGCAATGGCTGCAACAGCAACGCACCCCTATGCTAATAAATATGACAATTTAAGAAATATGACCTTTAAGGTTAAACATGGACCTAAAAACGTTTTTGTATGTCACGTGCATAGGAACCAATATTTTGACCCCCATATATGTATTTTCACAATATTTTAGTCACTTACCCATAACAAATGTCTTCAAACTCTTCACGGAGCCTCCATACGGTGCAGCTAGTGATATAAATGATCCGATATATTTATCTTTCCATTGCTGAGATTTATCATGTAAAAAGTTAAGGGTCAATAAACCACCCATGCTGTGACCAATCAATACCACCGATGAATTATTATAAGCGTATGCCTTTTTAACTAATTTCTCTAGTTGTTCAAAAAAATGACCTAATTCACCTGACAAAAAAAACAGAGAAATGTATAAAATAAACACAATAATGTACCTTAAAAAAGAAAAATAATCAGAAAAATTTTCAGTGGAATCGTGCTAACAGATCTGACAAGAACGAGAATTTCCTGGGAGCACTTATTCATTTTAAAGTGAATAAGAATATTGATCTAATTACGAAAACAGTGAAATATAACTTCCGTTAAATCACAAAATGCGACTAAATTGTGCCATATTTTCCTTAACATCTATATAACATTATTTAATTTTTAACAATGTAGGTTTCTCTGTATCATGACACAAGATGATTCTCTATTCATTAATCCCTTGATTATCCTGTTAATAGTACAGATGCTATATTGTTAAGATTATTAGAAAACTGTTGAGAGGTAAAGAGGGTACTTAGTCAACTACCTTAATCATGTTGTGGTAGTAGATATACAGAGGTAAATAATACTATGAGAAAAATTAATCGAAAAGAAAGTCGATGATCCAGAAAAAAAACAATTATACAAATAGCAATGAGTATTGCTAAAATTGTAATATGAATCGAGTATTAAAAAATATGTGAATTGAAATATGAATGGTATGAGGGACTTAATTTAATTCGGAGGAGGTGGTCAGGAGTGAACAACACTAGTATATGATACTAATTATGTATTTATCTATTATTAATTATTTAATAATTATTATTATTTATAAATTATCTGTATTTGTGGGAGTGGCTAGCTCAATGGTAAGGCATTGTGCTACTATCTCCAAACACCCGGATTTGAATCCGTCTGTGGCTGATAATTATTATTAAGATAAATATCAGTGAGAGTTTGCGGGTTCTCCGGGGTTAATGAGACTGGGTGCTCATTAAGTGGGTACTCTTAATTGGGTAAAAAGCTTGTGATCGAGCGGGATTCTGGCCAAATCATCTCTTTGCACAACCGTTGGACTAGTTACAGTGCTTCCCTACAAAGTACAACAACCTTCATGGGTACAGATTTAATTTTTTTTTATATAATGAGGTGTAGATAGTTGACCGTAGATTAATGCTTGGAGAAGTTTGTCGGGGGGGTGCGGTCAGCAAAGGACAACATAAATAAACAAAACCATATTTATTTATTTTATGCCGACGTTTCGACCTGAGTTTCAAGTCTTCATCAGTGCTATAGAACAAAAGAGATAACAACAACATTTAGAGTAACATACAATTGAAAAGGAATAGTATACAAACAAATTTAGAATTACACAAAATATTGAATTAAATCATAAATGATAAAAAATTGATAACTGATAATTGAATAGTACAAAATTATAATTAATTGATATTTGTGGAATTGTATGGTAGTAAATTGGAAACAGTGACAGATGAAATATAATATCATGTAGGTAAGAAGATACGTATAATATAAGATATGGAAGTAGTGTCTAAAAAATTGAAAAATTAAGTAAATAAATGTCATAATGTTCAATTTGTAGATTCCATTATTATTTCAAGTTTTTTTTATATAGTATAGAATTTACTGTTTTATATTTATTTATTTATTTTTAGTCTAGTAAATATACTTGTTTATCATCTGTAAGTGTTCTTCACTCCTGATCGCACTCCCTCACTTACTAATCATCTCATATTAATAAACATCATAAGACATATTTAATTATTTAAAATTCCGTTTTAATTTAAAATAGACAGCTTTAAAAATCGTGTTACACTGACGAATTGATAATTTAACTTGATATCTGATTGCATGCAAAAACGTAAATCCAGTTGTACAACTCGATGTGACACATGTCTTAATGCCTTTTATCATTAACTTTTTCAAACATTCTTAGTGTGAGGTTTTAGCAATCAATGTGAAGAGCCAGTATAAGCCAACAAAAAAATATTTCTTAAAATAATGATAAATAAGTAAAATTGATAAAATAAAAAACTCGATTGTGTAATATGAATTTTGTTCTTTTACTGTGAATTTTCTGTAGCTAATTATGTAGAGAGGACAAAATCAAAATTTTGATGTCTATATTCACCGAATTTTCTAACTTTCCGGAGCTTTGGAGCGTAGTCTCTAAAATATGAAGTTTTTCTTAACATTTTCCGCAATTTTTAGTTTGATAACCTCTTTAAGTAATGTTTTACCACACCTTGAAATATAATTAGACATAATTATGATTAGGTGGATTCCTTACTCGGCCCTTTTCGGAAGTCGTAGGGAGCGGCGAAAAGATTTTCCTGCCTAATGTAGCCTATTATGATGAGTGCATTCACCAGTTTGTTAAGGTACTGTCCGTAATTCCGTAGTTTATTTGATTCTTCAATAAGATACTCGACCATTTTCGGATCTCCGAAACCGGGGATCCACGTCTTCACACCATCTTGGTTAAAAGTCTTTTTAGAGAGATGATCATAATTCAATTTCATGTTGTCCACCTGGAATATGGAATATACAATTTTACTTTAATGCATCAATAGAGGAAATACTACCAATAAAAAAAAAAAATTACCATAAGCTTGTAAACATGATAAAAAGAAAATAAAACACACCTATCGTGGAACGTATTAAACAAAAAGTAATTGTGGCTTTATAAATACATTTAAAGATAAAGATCGTAATTATTCTATTCACTCTAGGATACAAGTTGTATCTAATAGTTTGTAGATAGTAGATTTAATTCTCTCATCATATAAACGAAGTATTTTACTTCATTTTGTTTATTGTTAATGGTTACTCTACTACCGAAAAAAAAACACGAATTACTCAAATATCTAGACGAATTAAAAATCATGTTTCCTTGAGCACAACTGAGCATAAATTGATTTCGAATTATTTTTCATTCCTAAGAAATAACTATTGAAAGGTTCCATAGACAAAATCTTGAGGCTCCAAACTTGCGGTCCGGAATTTATCTGTTTAATTTTCGCCAATGCAGGTATCATATACCACAGAAAAAATACAAATATTACATAAATGAAGTTAGAGTGGAACATATCTGAAAGCACAGTTCAAAAAGACAAATCAACCGGCCAGGGCACATCCAAAACATGCTGAAAGAAAAGGCAAATAGCTAGCCACTCTTTTTGGAAACAAAAAGGCATTTTATTTCAAAATTTCCTATTATAATCTTATAAATTTTAGTGACGTTTACATACTTTTTATGATAATAAATCGGTTCTAAGGTCTAAGGTGGTTGTTTCAATTTATTCAGTTTGTTAATTCTGTTTTATTTTAAACGTAATCTACACCTTAAACTTAATGATATTTAACTGGAAGAGTCTTATGGAATTAAACAGGATTTAGTGAATGACACGATTCTTCCTTATTTCAAATACAATAATTTATTTCATATCATCAGCAACAACGTTTCGGGAAATTTCCCCCATCTTCAGGTTGGCGATAACAATAACCTATATATAACATATAATTTTCTCCTATTTTGTCATTCTTACTAATATATATTAATATTAATGTAATTTAATGAATAAAAACTATTTTATTGCTACTAGTCATACATTTTAGGAAACAAGGTATATGAAGGTAATTTTTTTGTCATTCTTGCTAATATATATTAATATTAATGTCATTTAATGAATAAAACCTATTTTATTGCTACTAGTCATACATTTTTGGAAACAAGGTATATGAAGGTAATTTTTTTGTCATTCTTGCTAATAAATATTAATATTAATGTCATTTAATGAATAAAAACTATTTTATTGCTACTAGTCATACATTTTAGGAGAAAAATTCCCTTCATATACCTTTTTTCCTAGAATGTATGACTAGTAGCAATAAAATAGTTTTTATTCATTAAATGACATTAATATTAATATATATTAGCGAGAATGACAAAAAAGGAGAAAATTATATGTTGTATATAGGTTATTGTTAGCGGGAACCTGAAGATTGGGGAAATTTCCCGAAACGTTGTTGCTGATGATATGAAATAAATTATTGTATTTGAAATAAGGAAGAATTGTGTCATTCACTAAATCCAGTATAAGCTATACCTTTTAGAGAACTCTTGCATTCCCGAAGAGGTATAACTCCTTTATAGGTCATGGATGCCTTTCTCATATTGGTAAGTTTTTAGCTTGGAGCTACAACAACCATCGTCCATTTTTAAAGATTTCTAGTATTTTATGTAACGTTTTCCATCGAAGGTTAAACTTTTAATTGCAAAAACAGTGCTATCAGGAATCCTGTAATTTCTTTTTTCTCTACACTTACTGGACAAACTGTTTAAACTTACGATTAATTTCGAAACACTCTTTTACAAAACTACAATATGGCCCATACGGAGTTGAGCTTTAGGAAACCGCCTAACCATAGAATTCTTCTCGTATTCAATCCGTACAATCCAAAATCTTCAATGCTCCTTGCTTTGCCATAGGTAGAATCATCTATAATGGCCTTCTAGATTATTATAATTATATTTTTTCCAATTTGGTCTGAACCTTTTCTGTTTCTTGTTTATTTTATTTCATTTTTTATATAACATTCTTCCTGGTTATTTCTGACATGAGGAAAGGGTGGTGTTATCTACAGGATACTATCCTAATCTAACCATGATGGGAAGTTTATTTCGTGGGACCACAACAGAAATAAAAGTTGATTCCACAGGCCAGATTCGAGGCGGCGCCGCTGCAGTTCCGAGGTTGAAAAGACTTAGACCTCAACTCCTCCAGCTATAGACGGCCCCATATGGCCAGTACCAGATATCAGTCCTTCCATGATAATTTCTTAATTCTTATTTAAAGAATTATATTTTTCGATTACAATCAAAATTTGTATATAGGGGAATTGTGGAGTGTTATGCACGAATATTAAATTTATTTTTCTATAGGTCAGTTGGGCTATTTCGATACGGTGCTCTTATTTTGACATATGGAAGTAGTAAAAAGTCAATACAAATTTCTTTCCGAAAGTGGAATAAAATCAAAAATCCTAAAATACGAATTTTCATAAAATTTGGTTTAGTGCCTTATTGTACTTAAACAAATCAATGATTAATTTCATATCAAGATTTGAACATATAAAATTACCATGTCCACAGACCTCAAATGATAAATTCACGTCTCTCAACTTAAGATCGCTGGAATAAAAAATTGCTGCCAATCGATTCTCCGAGGAGTCTAAAAAGAAGATGGTCTGGGGATCTTCTAATCAAGAAATGTTATTGGAGCTCTACAGATGAGTAGATTCTCTACAAGTCTGTATTATGTCATTGTGTTATAATTCACATAACATTTTTTAGTATGGTATTATGGTAAATAAATAAAATTGAAAAAAATTTAAATTCAAAATTCGGACATTGGTCGTTGATGCTCCAAGCGACAGATTTTATCACTGGAGAAATAGCACATTTAATCATAGCCTACCCAACAATTGATGTGTATAGGAAGTAGTTGCTTGAGATCGAGCCATAAGGTGTACCCAGAGGAATATCTTGCGCAGTAGGGGTACTTCACTGTTGGTTTGTCTAGTTGAGCTTTTATATGATTGCCTCCTACTCCTGGCACTGTCGACATTACCAATCCTTATATTATTCACCTACTTTAACACTCAAATAGACAACTGGATAATTAACATTCTTACCAAGAATAACTGGTGCCAAGACCTCGTTACAATGGCAACCTAGTGAACATACAAAGTGAATCCTTGTCCAGTGGATAACTACACCCAGTAAGAGATGACTATACTTGGCCATTGGATAACACCAACATTAGGATCGAAACTGGATCGTCGCAAGTTTAAATTGAAATCTTTTCTTTTAATATCTTATCGCACATTAAATTTTCGTAACGATGAGAATTGGAAATGATAATTTTTTTATGACAATACAATATAACAATCCACACAGCCCATACCTACAAGGTTTATGTTTAGTTACGGTTGTAAAGTTATTTTTAAAAATAGAAGAGAACAATCGAAGATCTGGTAATGATTATTTTTGTTGAACACTTCGGCCGCAATAACTTCACAAATCAGGAGTTATTAAATGGTTGTTAAATTGGTTTAGCCCTTTGTTTGGTCCTTATGTTCTTAAACGAAAAAAAGATTTATTTCATAAAAGAGAATTATGCATATAAATGTATAAAAAATTAAAACAACCAAAAGTGGCTACTTTTGGAGGAGGCTTCCTGTAAACTAGATTAAACAAATTTTGTTTAGAAAAAGACAATTCAAATTCAATAGGAGTGTCCCTTGATACCCTTAAAAATTTTTGATCGGAGAACAAAAGAAAACGAAATAAATTCATAACTTCTCCCAATGTTATCCAAATCCATCGAAACTACTGCTGCTAGAAGCTGAAGTTCCGCTCTTTTAAACTGTACCATTATATTTAAGATTTAATGTGGGAGAAAAGTAATTCAAATTTTTAAAAAAAATCCTCTCTTAAGTTTTGTGTGGAGTCGTGTTGAAGTTATTGCAATTTTAGCAAATTTCGAAAAATAAATGGTAAGCCCCAGTATGGTGAAACTTTATTTAAAAATTTATATATTTCGATTACAATCAAATTTTGTATATAGGGGAATTGTGGAGTGTTATGCACGATTATTAAATTTATTTTTCTATAGGTCAGTTGGGCTATTTCGATACTGTGCTCTTATTTTGACATATGGAAGTAGTAAAAAGTCAACAAAAATTTCTTTCCGGAAGTGGAATAAAATCAAAAACCCTAAAATACCTATTTTCATAAAATTCGGTTAAGTGCCTTAATGTACTTAAACAAATCAACGATTTATTTCATATCAAGATTTGAACATATAAAATGACCATGTCCACAGGCTTCAAATGATAAATTCAGGTCTCTCAACTTAGAATCGCTGGAATAAAAAATTGCTGCCAATCAAATACAATATAATCCAAGAAAGAAAGCAAAAACTGTTTTACTCCAAATAAATATCATTGAAATTAGTGATTTAAGTAAATTATTAAACAAGGTCGGGAAGTTCTGATTTTTTTTTTTTTGGGAGGGGGTCAGATTGAGTGAAACATCTATATTTGCTAACTGGGCAGACGACCGGAAGTTTATTTTATCCAAGAAAATTTAATATATATTTAAATATATACGAAAATTGAAACTATATTTCCATTCCTTACTCAATATCTTGGAACTATCGGATTTTTAAAGCAGAGTGAATTTGTTAAAATTTGAGCTCTGCCCGTACTTGAGATATAGTTTTGCCAAAAATAGTTTTTGTTGTTTTGCTTTTTTTTTTTTTTTTTTTTTTCGAAAAACATTAGTTTTGGTTACCGAAAGTCTGAAATGGATGAGCCCACCAAATGTAGGCACTAATAGCACCTAATGTGACCAGCAGCAAAACCTTCTCTAGTGCCCTCTGTGGAAGAAGAAGAAATTTGTGCATGAGAGAGACATCTTTTTCTTGAAGCAGTCATTCTTTCTTTTCTCTTATTAGTGAAAATCAAATCATAAGTTAGTAGAGACATCCTGGGGCCTGTTTCATAATAAAGTACAAACTAATACTATTAGTAGGCATAGGATTTTTATGTGCTAAACAATCTGAAATATGTACATAAATATGTGCTAATAAATTGTCAAATATTTAAAAAAATATGTATTTATAAATTATTTATTATTCAACGATATAAATTATTAATTAATTATTAATTTTAGAACTTAAAAAAGTTACATAATTATGTATTTATTATATATTATATGAATAATATTTTAAAGAAATTATGTTAAAATATGTACAAAAAATGTACTTAAGAGAAAACATAGCTGTTCAATAACAAGCTATTAATTAGTAGTTGTAATTAAACTAAGGGAGTGAAATAAGACTAAGATGAGAGAGGACCATGGGAAGGGGGGAAACAGAGAAATGGATTGAGGAGTAAACAAACAAATTCTAGGAAAATGCTACAGGAATAAGACCCTTGCTCTTTTTAATTGAATCTGAGAAATTCTCGATGTAATTCTGTGTGAAAATTTATTAATGCCACTGCTTTTAATTTGTGTTCAACGATGAAAATATAGAATTTTTACGCACTATTTATGATAAATGATAAATTTCACCTTTAAGTTTCTACCGTTCTCTTGAATTTTACGTAGTTGCTGCGAAAAATGTATTCACAATTGAAAAAATAATTTAAGGAAATACATGGTTCAGGACCAAATATCTAAAAATATGTAAAAAATAACAAATATGTTATTTACAACAAAATATGTTACAATATGTAAAAAAGGCCAAATATTTAAAAATATGTGAAATAAAAATGGCTTCTTTTGGCAAAAAATGTCTTGAAACATCGTTAGTTAGTAAGGAATCGAAGATATCATGGTCAGGTAAAAATATGTGAGAACATAAAAGTCCTATCCCTAACTATTAGTCTTTTATTTGTACTTTGTACACTTTCAAATCATAACTACAAAGTACAAAATACAACTTGTAGATTCGAAAGTACAAAGAAAACATTGGAAGGTAATACGATGTTGCTATCACTATTAGGTTTTTAAACCGGGAAAATAAGTGACATCTGAGCTGTATTTTCTAACGCTAGGTTGTTTTACGGTTTCTTAAATCCAGAATACATCCAATTGTCTTAAATCATAACAGATATGGTAGTTTTGTAGTTCCAATGATGGTTTATAGTTCTTCCATTTATGAGACATACACTTTTATTGGTATTTTGGTATGCTCCTTTTATTGAATCAAGTTATATTACCTCTTCATCATCTCAGAATTGCGTTGAAATAAAGTTATTATATCGTTAAGATCGTTAAGATTGTCTGTTTCTGTTTGATTTACAGTGATGTTTTAGTGCCAGATTTATTAAGTTGAAATACTGTATTATTATTATTCAACTTTATATTTCATTTATTGAAGCTATGTACATTAACTGTAACTTTTTATTATATAATGTTGTATCTTATACAACTTGTTTATAAGGGTTTTTAATAATTTTCTTTGGTACTTTAGTTATTATCATTCTATTATATTATGTTTCCTTATAGTTGATTTGAATTTGTGGCCGACTCGTTCAGTGTCGGTTTTTGGGCAGAAATCAAAGAGTACGAGAGTATAATTAAACTTTATAGTAACAATTTTTCGGAATCTTTATTACATTGCCATTAAAGAGGTGAGAGTTTAACAGTCAGCTCATGCTACTTGCATAAAATTGTGACTTTTTCAAAACGTTTAAAAAAAAATTTCATTCGAGCTCAACAACAAAATGATAACATTTTTAGAAAAGTAAAAACTGCAACCGCCAGAGGTAAAAGAAATAAAGGAGCAGGGTAAATTGAAAAATAATTTTAAAAATTGATGAATATAATTTTCCAAATCAAACATAGCTAATTCCACCAAATTTTAAACATATATTTTTAATTTATAACTTTAAAAGAATGTTTTACAACCAGCGATTTTTATTAAGATAATATAAATGTCAATGATGATACCTTTACATAAAAAAATAAATTTGAAAATTAATTCAGGAAATCCCTATTCCAACTTCTTCTTGTAATTGAAGAATTTGTTTTCAAAAACCTTTCAGAGATTATTAAAGTGGCAAACTGTAAGTTATAATATTAAGAATGGAAACTAAAAAAGGTTCTTTTTTAATCGTTTCCCTCATTATTTTTAGATATAAGTATATGACGAATAACTGTTCTCATTGAACCTTTTTTTACCTAAGAATCGACATGTATCCATTTTGTCCCTTCAAAGGTGTGGTTGTGATCTTGTGATCCGTGGAGATGTCCACTCAACAATGTTACCTTACTAATTATAGCATGTTTCCGGAAATAAATCAACTATCAAATAAGTTCACTATTTTCTTTAATTTTTTTCCCCTACAGTTCCTCCAAAATCATGGGGGGGGTGGACGCGGCTCCTCCCTGTTTCCCTCAGTCTACGCCCATGCTAACCAATGATTATTCAGTGCATCTTTTATAAAATGTTGTTTTTTTAAAAGCTAGATCGTGGGAACTATTTAATGTAAATGGCTAGTTCATTACTAGGGTAAATTAGAGCTCATATTTTAGTAAAATTACTTCTCTTTAAATAGTGTTCTTAGATTTTTTAGTGTTGTTGATAATATCAAAGATATGGAGCTTCGAAAGAAATTTTAACGTTTTGAAATAGCCGCCATTTTGTATTCCTCCTACACACATACTTGGCAGACTCATCAATTTTGACTTGTAATTATTCATAACATTCATTAAGGAAATAAAAAAACATTGTTCTATAGAATAGACGCATAACAAATTAATTACATAAATAATTAATAAAAAAAATAAATTATTTTTTATAATACAATAACCTTAATTATATACAAAAGTGAATATCAGTCCTAGCAGCTTGATAACTCTTTGAGAGTTTTGATGATATAATGCAATACCCATTTATCTTCAATAATTCCCATGTGATTAACCCTATCAAAACTCTTAGTTTCTACCCTCTGTTCCTGATGCTTGATCCAGTTTTTACAATATTTTAAGCTGCGCAGATTAGCAGTACCATCTCCATTTTCATATTCCATCAGTGGAGTTCCATCAAAATCATTCGACATATATATCAATCTATAACAAATATTATTAAACTTATTTACAGTTCCAAATTCTTAGAGTAAGGCTATATAAATACAAATACTGGTATACGGGAGGGGGCAAACGAGATATAAGATATAGGAGGCAATACATTTGAACTGGGAGATTGGTTTTAGTATTAAGGTTCGGTGATAAGGGTAAGTGTTCCGGATGGCTCATCCGTTTCTCCTATTCTTTTTTCCATTTTGACTTCATATTTTTCTTTCTAATTAACACTAAGACTATAAGATTTATCATACCAATAGTTATCAAACAATCTAAGGAAAACTCATGAATAACAGAAATGGTAGGATGGCCTAACTTAAGGTGGTAAAATGCCGGTATTTGGGTATACTGATGATTTGGAATTATTGAGTGAGGACAAGGAAACAACAAAACTAAATACAACTACTACAATCCTAGTAATGAACTAGGTCTCGAAATGAATACAGATAAAACAAAATATATGGTCATTAGTAGAAACCGGAGATATACGAGTAGATATAGAAGGAAATATATTTGAACAGGGAGATAAGTTTAAGTATTAAGGTTCTATGATAACAAGAAAAAAACGAAATCAATGAGGAAATAAAACATCCTTCTGTTCAAAAAATAAAAGGTAGAATTTACAACACTGTTATCATTCGTGATCGAAGCGTGACCTCGTTTACTAAGGGAAGAACTACGCCTTAAGATTTTTAAGAATAAAGTATACGGACCGAAAAGAAATGAGTTTACAAAATAATTGTGAAGGTTCCACAACGCTGAATTGAGGGAACTGACCCCGATAAATGTAACTCAAGTTATAGCATTGAGGCAAATAAGATACGCGTTTAGGGTTGTTGGACTTAGTAACGAACGGATCCCTGAAATATTATTAATCTCTGAACTGAGGGATAGACCTTAACGTATGTGGGAGGATTGCGGTAGGAATGATTAAGTAGCTTTGGATTTGGAGGTACGTAACGACTTAACGGTGGTGTATAGAGAACGACTGGTGGTATTGGCATTGAACCTTGGGGTTCACTCAGCCTTTATTATGATTATTATTAAAAGGTAAATCACACAAACCTCTTTAAGGTTGCTACTCCTTCACCATAAAAGCAGTGTACTTCAACACCAGGTGGAGACAAGGCCTCAGTAAATTTCTTCTCATTTAAATACATTTTCCATCCTGTCGGGTTACCAATGTCACTATAAAGTAAATATTTCCTGACATTTGGTCTAAACAAAGTACTGGAATTTTAACATCACGTTATACTTACTCGAACAATTCTTCTAAGTTCTTCAAGGTGTAGTTCTTTTCAGCTGTTGTAACAAGGATGTCATCATTCCAAAGCTGTTTAGTAGGAATGAGATACGCCATACTCGGCATAGTGGACAGCACATCTTTCAGTACTTTAGAGTTTAAAAAAAAAACTCCCAAGTCATCTCCTTTGAACAGAATTAAATTCATCTAATTAAAAGTGAAGATGAATTGTATATGATTGAAAGTTAGTCAGATAATAAATAAATATAGATAAAAAATACCATCAACTGGAATCGAGATCCCAATTTACGTTTTCCCTACTTCAATTAGAATCCATTACTTATCTTTTTAAACGCTAAACCCCAAAATTATAAAGAAAAGTCACTATTTTGATATTTCTGTGTTATAACTTTTTCAAATATGTTTTTGAAACAATTTTAGTTAAAAAAAAAACTTAATTTCTTTATTAATATTTATCTAAAGAAAACAGGGGCCGGCCATAGGTCTTACCAACTTGATGTCTATTGGCGGTGCCGGTTCGAATCCATTCTTGGGCGTTGACTTTTTTCATTGAGTGACGGTCCCACAAAATGAAAAAGTTTGACCACCAACACCAATGGTTAGGCAGTATAGGACTCCAGTGGGAGTCTTGGGCGAAAAAAAAAGATAAATAGTTAAAATTGAAATATAAAAATTTGGATAACATAAAACATTTTTGGCGATAATTGTTAATTTCCTCGATAGATACTGACAACTATCACGCCAGACCTGATAGAGCTACTGTACAACAACAGTAAATGTCATGATGGCAATAGCGACACACTTTACACTATGGTAATTGCTGCGACAACGACGCACCCGTAAGTTAAAAAATCTGAAAATATAAGAAGTATGGACCTCAAAGGTTAAACATCAACCCAAAAAGTTTTTTAATGTCACGTGCACAGCAAGTAATATTTTGACCCCCAATATATATAGTTATACTTTAATATATATTCATATATAGTCACCCTTTTATTCACATTATCTTACTCACCCGCAACAAATGTCTTCAAACTCTTCATGGTGCCCCCAAACGGTGCAGATAGTGATATAAATGCTCCGACATATTTATCTTTCCATTGCTGAGATTGATCTTGTAAAAATTTAAGGGTCAATTGACCGCCCATGCTGTGACCAATCAATACCACGGGTGAATTATTATAATCGTGTGCCTCTTCAACTAATTGCTCAAGTTCTTCAAAAAAATGACTTAATTCACCTGAGGAAAAAAACAAAAAAAAACAGAGACATTTGTAAAATTAATACAATACTTGTACAATAAAAAAGAAAAAATCAGTTATATTTTCACCCCCGTCATGTTAACAGATCTGACAAGAAGCAGAATTTACTCGGAGTATTTCTTTATTTTTAAGTAAACAAGAATATTGATCTAATTACAAAAAAAGTATAATATAACTTCCATTAAATCACAAAATTAAATTGTAGCATATTTTCCTAAACATTTATAACATTACTTAATTTTTAACAATGTAAGTTTCTTTTTATCATCATACAAAACTGTTTTCTGTTCATTGACCTCTCCTGCTAATAAAGATTGCTAGAATTATTGCTAAGATTAATAAAAAAACTGTTGTGTCTGTAAAGACGGCACTGCCAGTAACTGTCAGTTATGACCACTATCACCGGAGAGTCAGTAATTTAGTCAACTGCCAAATCATGTAGTGGCATGCTCATACAGAGGTGAATAATACTTTGAGAGAAATTAATCGAAAAGAAAGTCGATAATCGAGATAAAAAAAAAAAAAGCAATTTTACAAATAACAATGCGTAAAATTGTAAAATGAATGGAGTATTAAAAAATGTGTGACAGCGCCCCCTCTCTTACCAATCATCACATATTAATAAACATCATAAGAAACATTTAATTATTTAAAATTTACATTAAATTAAATGTTTTAATTTTAAATAGACAGCTTTAAAAATCGTGTTACACTGACGAATTGATAATTTAACTTGATATCTGATATATGTAAACGTTAATCCATTCGTTCGACTTGATGCAACACGAGTCTTAATGCCATTTATGGTGAACTTTCTCAGGTTTTAGCAATCAAGATGATGAGCCAATATAAGCCAGTTGATGTAAAAAATATTTTTTACAAATAATGATAAATAAGTAAAAAAGGTAAAATAAAAAACTCGATTGTGTAATATGAAGTTTCTGGATTTTCTGCAGCAAATTATGCAGAGAGTTTATAAAATCTAAATGTTGAATTTTTTAACTTACTGAAGCTCTGGAGAGTAACTCCCAAAAATTTGCAGTTTTTCCTAACATTTTCCGAAAGCTGACTCAATATTCATTTTGATCACCACTTAACGTAATGTTTTACACAAATTTTCAAGTTTAGAATATGTTCTCATATATACCAACCCATTGCTCATATTTCTTTAACCTCTAGTCTAGGCAAAAGCTTACTGAAGGAAAAAAATCATCTTTTGAACTAATTTTGACATTAATTCTTTCATGATATCGAAGAGAATCAATTTAGAAAGAAAGATGCCGTTTTAATTTTTAAAATGTCGAAATATAATTATACATAATCATGATTATGTGTGTGGATTCCTTACTCGGCCCTTTTCTGAAGTCGTACGGAGCAGCGTAAAGATTTTTCTGCCTAATGTAGCCTATGTCGACGAGTTCTCTGGCCAGTTGGTTGAGGTACCCTCCAAAAAAGTGTCGAGCTGATGGATCAAGATACTCGACCACTTTGGGATCTCCGAAATTGCGGATCCTCGTCTTCACACCAGGCTGGTTAAAAGTCTTATTAGAGAGATCATCGTAATTCAATTTCATGTTGTCCACCTGGAATATGGAATACACAATTTTAATTCTGATTACCTTACCTTTCATGATACATTTTACTACGCGATTAGCGGACTTGGCCTGAGGAACTGCCTTGCTCCTGATATTTCTAATAGTGTTCTTAATGACCCACTCGACTCCATAATACCTTTATTCACTCAAGTCACAATTTTCATTAAAAAGTACTTTCACGATCTCTTCTTTGTTCTCAACCCTGAGAGAATTTCCGAAATCCTATTTCCTAACTCCTGCCACCCTCGCCTTCGGTTTACTGTGGAATGCGAATTTGACCATTTCCCCCCTTTTCTTCACCTACTTATCATCAGAAATCCCAATGGCTCCCTATCCACTGATTGGTATACCAAACCCACCTATTCTGGCAGACTCCTCAAATTCTTTTCTCAACACCCCTATGACCAAATCATCAATGTTGCTAAGGACCTTATCCACCGATCCCTTTCTCTTTCTGACCCTCAGTATCATCAAAGTACTAAGCAGATCCTATTTAAGAACAATTTCCCACATAAAGTGACAAACAAAGTCCTTCATTCTTACATTAACCCTGTAACTCAAGTTCTTCCTGTTCTCTACTCTTCTGAACCTACTACACCTCTTTTTCAGTACAGGTCCCTTCCCTTCCGTATATCCTCATTCTTTTTGTTGTCCCAGAACAAAATTTTTTATCTTTTCTCCAATTCAAAAGACCCTATTCCTTTATTTACACCGTTCCAATGTAGTTTACCGGATTTCTTATCCTACCAAATCTTGTAATGCCTTCTATATCTGTAAAACTAAGAATTAAGTTGAAAACCGTATTTCCCAGCACAAAACTTCTATCAACTCCCGGTTTGCCTCTAAATTGTCAATCAACTTCGATAACACTTCAATTTATACTACTGTTCCCAACCATAAAAAAACGGGTGTGATAAAATCTTCCTTTTCTTTCATTACACACGGTCAACCATCGATCTTCCACTAAACTAAAAAAATTATTTCCATAAGCTTGTAAACATGATGTGGATTGCAAGTTTTGTGAAAAATATAAAATTAAACAAACATATCTTGTAACGCATTAAACAAAATGTAATTATGGGTTTATAAATGCATTTGCTTAGTAATATAAATTTAAATAATTAATCAATAAATAATTTAATAATAATATAAATGTTTGAATGAACAGTTTAAGTATTGAAATCACGAACGAACGACAATAAAAACGTAACTTTGACAAAGGAAGCCACTGGGGCAGGACCTGAACAAAGTTCTCATATCTCTTTTTTATAACAACCCTCTTTCTTGGACTGCACTAGATAGTTTCCCCAGTCAACGACTCCCAAATGTTGAAGGTGTTAATTCTCTCTTCCTCTTCCATTCCTTCTCCCAGTCCTCTATCGACGTCCCACTCTCTTTGTTCTTCTTCCCCCATCATGAGCATTTTAATGTATTTAAGAAATATTATAAACATAGTTGCTAGTTTTGTGAAAAAAAAAAATTGACAAAATGTCATTTTGGCTTTATAAATTCATTTAAAGATAAAGATTGTCATTATTCTATTCACTCTAGGATACAAGTTGTATACAGTAGTTTGAAGATAGTAGATGTAATAGTATTTCATAGACTCTGTATTTTCTCTCATCATATAAACAAAGTATTTTACTTCACACTGTTCTCGCATTTTGTTTATTGTTAATGATTAATCACGAAAAAAAACACCAATTACTCAAAAATTTAGACGAATTAAAAATTATGTCAAAATTATGCAGGCCTACCTTCTACGCCATAACCCCTGATGAAGACTTGAAACTCAGGTCGAAACGTCGGCATAAAATAAATAAATATGGTTTTGTTTATTTATGTTGTTCTTTGCTGACCGCACCCCCCAACAATAACAATTGAGAGGTTCCATAGACAAAATCTTGAGGCTCCCAAATTGCGGTCCGGAACTTATCTGTTTAATGTTCGCCAATGCCATCACGACAGAAAAACTACAAATATTACATGAATGAATTCGGAATGCAACACATCTGAAGGGATTATTTCAAAAAGGCAAATCAACCAGTTGATGGCACATCCAAAACATGCTGAAAGAAAAGGTAGATTTTTTAAATTTTAAATCTTCCAACAGTAATCTGTGTAAAATTCTGTGCCTCTTACAGACTTCTTTATGATAATCAAGCTTTAGAAAACCACATAACTATTTTTAACCAACCGAATTGCTTTCGTATGCAATCCGTACAATAAAAAATCTTCAATGCTCCTAGATTTGCCGCATATAAAAGCCTCCATGATGACCATGTGGATTTTTTATTTATTTACTTCTTTGTATAAAAAAAGCTGTTCCTGTTTATTTCTGACATGAGGCAGGGGCGGGGGAGAAGGTAATGTTATCTAAAGGGTACTACCCCATTCAACCCATGGTGAGGGGTTATGTTTTCATTTCGTGGGTCAGCAACAGAAATAAAAGTTGATTCCACTGGCCGAATTCGAACCGGCGTCGCTGCAGTTCCGAGGTTGTAAAGACCTAGGCCTCAACTGCTTCAGCTACAGACGGCCCCATATGTCCAGAACCAGATGTCAGTCCTTCCATGATAATTTTTTAATCATCCTAATAAGTGGATTCATTTATCTCAAAACTTGCTTCCTCTTCAATCCCTGATGAATCTTGGAGGAGTCTAAAAAGAAGATGGTCTCGGTATCTTCTAATCTACAAATGTTATTGGAGCTCTACCGATGAGTAGATTCTCCACAATTCTGTATCACGCCATTGTGTTGTATTATAATTCACATCACATTTTCTAGTTCTATG
Source organism: Halyomorpha halys (assembly GCF_000696795.3). Taxonomy (NCBI): domain Eukaryota; kingdom Metazoa; phylum Arthropoda; class Insecta; order Hemiptera; family Pentatomidae; genus Halyomorpha; species Halyomorpha halys. The sequence goes on from NW_027109386.1 coordinate 563,821, forward strand.
TTTTAGTACGGTAAATAAATAAAATTCAAATTCAAAATTCGGACATTGGTCGTTGTTGCTCCAAGCCACAGATTTAATCACTGGATAAAATTTATAAAAGAAATAGCACATTTAATGATAGCCTACCCAACACTCGATGAGCTTAGGAAGTAGTTGCTTGACATTGAGCCATAAGGATGTGTAGTCAAAGGAACGCCTGGTGCAGTAGTGGTGCGTCACTGTTGGTTTGTCTAGTTGAGCTTCTAATTGACTGCCTCCTACTCCTGGCACTATCGACATTACCAATCCTTATATTATTCACCTACTTTAACAGTCAAATTGACAACTGGATAATTAACATTCTTACCAAGAATAACTGGTACCAAGTCCTCCTTCTGAAGACATCCTAGTGGACATACAAAGTGAATCCTTGTCAAGTGGATAACAAGAACAAGTAAGAGATGACTGTACTTGGCCATTGGATAACACCAACATCAGGATCGGAACTGGATTGTCTCATGTTTAAATTGAAATCTTTATCTTTTCTTTTAATATCTTATCGCACATTAAATCTTCGTAACGATGAGAATTGGGTGTGCTAATTGAAATGATAATTTTTTTTATAACAATCCAGACAATCCATACCTGCGGTTGTGAAGTTGCAGCCGGTTTATATTTAATAATTGGAGAAGAACAATCGAAGTTTTAGTAATGATCATTTTTATCGATCACTTGGGCCCCATTAACTTCAAAAATCTGGAGTTATTAAATGATTGTTAATTTAAAACAAAAAAAAAAGATTTATTTAATATAAAATAAAAATGCATATAAATTTATAAAAAATTAAATAACCAAAAGTAGCTTCTTGTAAATTGTAGATCATACAAATTTTGTTTAGAAAAAATCAAATCAAATTCAATTTGAGTGTCTTTTGATAGGCCCTAGGTCTCACTTCAAACAAATCAATCGATTTCCTTCCGGATGTGAAATAAAATCAAATACTCTTGAATACGAATTTTAATAAAATTTGGTATAGTGCCTTTTTGTACTTAAACAAAAAAAAATATTAACTTCACACTAAGATTTGGGCATATAAAATGGTCATGTCCACTGGTCTCAAATGATTACGATTCTCAACCTGAGGCCGCTGGAATAAAAAATGCTATTTGCAGAATACCCTATAGTCCAATAAAGGAAAAAAACAGTTTTGCTCCAAACAAATATCATTTAAATTACTGATTTCAAGCAAATTAACGAATAAGGCCAGGAAGTTAAGGAAGATCATTTATGCTATTTTTCCATTCCATACTCAATATCTTGGAACTATCGATTTTTTAAAGCAGAGTAAATTTGTACAAAATTTTAGCTAGATTTTATAATACTCGAGATATAGTTTTTGTTTTGCTTTAAAAAAAACAATAAATCACAATGCTGTGCTTTTATTTTTGCTGATATTATGGAAACGGCTATTCTATTAAGATCATTATGACTATCTAAAAGTGAATTTAACTAGTTCATTTTGGGGAAAATGACCACAGGCGACTGTGGGTATAATAATTCCTGAGATGATCATTAACAACAAATATAGTAATTATACAGTAATATACTTGTATGAAGCATACCTTCAACTGAAATCCCGGGCATCCTTCACTTTTGGATTGGCTGGTTAGTTTGAGTGGACTGTATAATTGAAAAATGAGACATGATTGAATGATAATAAAATTCTATTATGTAAGGGACAAGTGGTGTAGGGGTGGCCGAAATGAAACATTTATGATTAAAAATGTTAATAAATCTTGAATTTTGTATATACAATGAGGTGGTTGATGATGTGGATGTTAACTATTGCTAGGTGGACTTACTCCGTGCTTCCTTCTTCCCACCACATTCTTATGCCTCTCTCTACTCAGCTTCTGAGAACAACTCCAGGAGTTCTACTCACTCATGGTAGATTTTTCTGATGAGTGACAAAGAAGAAAAAATGGACTGCTTCTCGCAGAAGACAAGATGGCTATCTCACATCCGGGTTACTTCTCCTCATCACAGACAGCCCTGAAGAAGGTGAGTTTTGACTGTTGGCCTTGGGCGCTAGTATTGCCTACATTATGGTAGCCCCTCTAATTTAACCTTTCGGTTGCCGTAGGTTACCCGGAACAATACTGTTAAGAAAAAAATAGATAAAATATCTGATATCAACCATATTTCATTAATATTATTTACAGTCAACTATTAATGACTTTATCATGGAAATAAAAAATATTTATAGTCGACATTTTGCTCTGTTAGGTTTTATCATTTTAAGTTTGCACCAATTTATTTTTAAAAAATCCAAGCCAACTGTTACTTCACTATAATAACTCAGCATCATGTAAGGAAAACAATAAATTTATAATTGGAGAAGTTTGTCGGGGGGTGCGGTCAGCAAAGAACAACATAAATAAATAAATATGGTTTTGATTATTTATGTTGTTCTTTGCTGACCGCACCCCCCGACAAACTTCTCCAATCATTAATCTACGGTCAACTATCTACACCTTATTAACTAAATTTATACTTGAGAGCAACTATTATATGGTCCTAAAAGTTTAGCCAAGTATAAAAAATTAATTCAAAGAAATACAATAATATAGTACACAAAGATACATGTGGATCATCCACCAATTTCGATGTTCTTTCCGTCACAGAGGTCCTTATTTTGAACAACCATCTACATATGGATGGTTTTTTTATCCTTGAGCTATCATTTCCATGTCCCTTTGAGGATCTAATCATTAATTGGTACTTAATTATATAATGGTTAATAATAATTTTGTCACTTCCCTGTCCTGTCACAAAACTGGAGTTGAGATTTTACAAGACATAATATAAATTCCTTTCACAGTAAGACCTTAAAAATATATAAATTAATAAATAAAAAGAGATACCATTTGCCATTCTCTTAAATATTCGTAATACTTAAAAATGCTATTACGTACATGTACTATTGTATATTATGGTATAAAATATACGTAATATACGTATACGTAATACTTTAATTGATACACAAGCAAAGAAAAACTTCGTGTTCTGAACACACTAGTTGGAAACACAACAAAACATGATCTATGTTTCCTTATCTTGCCTCTTTAGTTACTTGCAGGATGTGAAAGTGAAATATTTGAGTATACTTATTTGTTGGCACGCCCAAGAGCTCAATAGGAGTGATTCAGATATGTTTTGTAAATTACATCGTTTCTTAGAATAATCGATATGATAAGAATGAATGAGTTTGTCGTTAGCAGTTTTATTCATGATGATCACGTTAAAACTTACCAGTACTAAATAAACATAATCAATCAGAATTAATAGAATAATGAGGTACTAGATCTATTTCGTTTTATCACTCCCTAGTCGTTTATGTCACTATAACAAGTGAAAACAAGACTTTTTTTAATAATCATGAAAAGTATAATATTTAGTGTGGACCTGTTTCAAAAAAATTTTAAGGTGCAAAGCCCAAATGAAGAAGCCCCAGCCCAATCGAAGTACTCTACATTAATACTCGAAAAAAATGATAAATAAATGGCCCCGTATTCGAAGATCAGCCTGGTGTTCAAAAAAATAATTATGAATCGAAGTTTAAGTGATGAAGGTAAACAAAGTTCTTTACCTCTTATTCATCTTTCGTAGAAAGTGATAAAGCGCGACATTCGTTCTAGAACATGTAGACTACATGTTTTTTCTGAAATTTGGTTTTGAGTGAATCTTGAAGATTTATGCATATATATTATCTGTTGATAATTTTGTTATCTGTCCCTAAAACTACTAACTGATAATAAATGTACGAAACTTCAAGATTCACACAAATTCGGAAAGAAAAAAAATGTAGTTAGCAGGTTTTGGAATTGTTATAAAATAGAGGTTTTATAAGGTTGTGATATATCGCTTTCAACAAAAGATTTATCAGAGATTTATCAAAAAAAAACAATTTTGTTTATCTTTATTAATTAATCTGTGAATCAATATTATTTGTCTAGGACACAATTACCATTAATTAATAGGAATTATATTACCTGAAATAGATAACTTTTTATGATAGGAAAATAATTTTGAACTAATTATGTAACGATTTCTACCATAAATCCTTGTTTATCGTTACTGCTGTGCCTTTGTAAGTGTTGTAAGTGCTTAAAATTTGGGAAAAAATTATCAATAGTTTTAATTTATAAATCAGGTCACGTGCTTTTAAACTTCAACTTATTTTTAGTTCAGCCTTAAGTGTTATTTTCGAAAATTGTATATAATATTGGACTTGTGACTTTGTTTGTAATAAACAATTCAATTATATGCTTAAAAAAACTAAATTAGCTTGATAATAAATAAAGAAAAAAACATCGATGTTTCCATGATGAAGTTTTTCTTCACCTTATAATGTCATCAGGCAAAACAAGATAAAATGTAAATATGTGTATATATAATTTTTTTTCCTAGGTTAAGTAAATGTATATAACTGTAATTGATTGAAAATAAATAAATAGGAGGTTAGAAAAAAAAGGTCAAATCGGTAAAACCTTATAAACCTAAAGTAAAAAAAGGATGCTAAACCTCCACCTACATTCCATGTAACTAATTTCATTTTTCCTTATTTAATGGAGGATACGAAAAAAAAAAGGGGGCAAATCGATCATTGAACTATCGCATCATCTAAGGCCTACGCTCTACTTGAGGTAGGTACGGATGCAATTTTATTTATTTACTTGCACCTTCCCCTGCCTTATTAACAATACAGGTGTGAAGCAGCAGTTCGATGTTACATTGTCCGGATGCAAATGCAGATCCTGTTCATCAAAAGAGGTGTTTGTTTTTTTCACCTTAGACATGACCTCTATTCTTCAATCGTCTTTCTTACTCTCCTATCCCAGGACCTGGCAGCTCCGTATCTTTCAAAACAGCCCCGCTAGATCGAAGGATGTTCGATTGACCGGTACCCTCCTTGAGGCTTGCATACCTCCCTCCGGACGAGGTTACTTTCCTCTGAAATATAACGGCTGTTACCCGTAAGTATCATCATATCTATTAATCTTGTTTGTCAATCACCTTACTTCTACAAACTGAACACGCATTGTCGAGGCCTTTTGTACAAGTAGAATCAGAAAGAAAATAAACCACCCCGACCACAATCATTCCCCTCAAGCAATATTAATATTTATACCTAAATCATCATTCCATACATTCTATCCAATTAAATTGAGTGCAATTTAAGAATTTTACGATTATTTGTAGGAACCTTTTTAAACAATTATCTTTTTTGACGTGACAACGTCTTATAAATCATTTTGCGGGATGCCATGTTAGAAAAAGTGTCCCGTAACGGAA
>NW_027109386.1:573574-579491 GCF_000696795.3 Halyomorpha halys
TTGTAGAGGTGTCTCATTAGTGGTGCACCAGAGAAAAATCCTCATATCTTGAATATTTTAATAGCATCCTCAGTCGCGCGTGAGATAATGTCTCATGAGAAGGGTACATTGTAGGAAGGAATGGGGAGCGAGGTATAGAAGGAAGAGGCTGTGAACTACAGATTCCAGGAAGATGAGAACCACCCTCTAGCAGCTCCCGGACCCGAAAAACGATTTACCTGAGAAAAATTCTAAAATAAATTTAGGGGGAATTACTACAACTAGAGTGAGCAACGCTATCTATGATCTAGCAAAAGAACTAACAGCTTCACCACTAACCCTAACAAAGAGCAGTACTCATGATGTAAAATAAATTATTACAAGGTGATCACTAAAAACTTTTTTATATATAATTAATATATTATCAACTGGTTTTATCTTTTCATAATTCTTAGACTATATATTTTCTTCAAATTCAACTCATTTATCTATATTGTCTGTTATTTTCCAGTTCCTGGCATTCTGTATTTCCTTTTATTCATTATGGTCATTACCTAGTTTTTGTTCTTATCCCTAATGATGGCCTGAAATTCTGGCCAAAATGTTGGTACTAATCATATAATTTTTTAATTCTTTGGGTTCTTTACTATTATTTAACATTTTGTTTTTACATTTATGCTGCCGAAAGTAGGGAATATTTGAATTCCCTAACATTACACGAAAAAATGTTCTCAAGATCAAACGTGTACATTCAAATTTTATGCTTTTGACATCAAGTTGGGTATGATCGATCGGACAGTTGATCTAATTTTTATGAAATTTGTGCCAGTAGGAACCCCTTTATGATTTTCGATGAGATAAATATTAATTTCCACCATTTATGTAATAACATGGAAAAACGTTGATTTGATCGCAAATGTGAAGTGGATATTTTATTTATAAAATGATAATTATAAATAAAATATTTCATTTATTTGGATTTATATGGCATGAGCCTAATATAAAATGTAGAGAATACTATTTTCAGTATTTTGTTTTATCAGTAATGAAAAATCATAGGGCTGTTCATAGAAATTCATAGTCCAGTCATGAAATTCAAGTCTACTCCTAAGATTTTAGGTTTAGTGGAAATAATTTAAGAACCTGTTTCAATATAGGATCAGGCATAAGAATCTGAGGTACCACCTGTCTGGTGCATGAAACATCTCCTAATCCACGAAAAGCCATTCTGAATGGGCTATCTGGGCTAGTTTTTCTCAATTAACTTGAACTTGAAGGTCAGACAGAAATAGAGAAAATATACAAAAATATTTTACATGAAATTCGACATAATCAACACCAAGGATTCTATTGATCTTTTGGTTGTTACCCGTTTCCAGTACAGTTACAAATTAAAATTAACATAGTTTTCTATTATTTACATATTTTTGCTAGTCCAATTTTTCATTTTCTTTTTATCTCTTTCATTTTCCAGTCTGTTATTGTCTTAATTTATTGTTAAAATTTTTTTTTTTTGTTTCCATAATAAATAGGTTGTAATTTTCGTAATTTGTAGTAAGCCCTGAAACATCAGAACTCAATAAAAAAGAAGTTTTCTAATTTTTTATTGGAAGAAGATAGTTGACCAGAAGTAGATGGTAGGAGGATAGTTCGGGTGGATTAATAAAGGTATCAAAATCGTATAAGAAAACTATTCATTCTAAACCAACGTTTCGCCCCACTTTGCAGGGCTAAATGAAAAAACAAGATACAAACATTTTAGAATTAACAAAACATTAAAATAAAACACATTTCAAAACAATTGTTATGTTAATAAAAAAAGGATTAATAACAATATAAGGAAGTATGCATGTAGGTTAACTGTAAACAAATTACTAATATAACCAGATATGAAAGAAGTTTTAAATATAGCTCTAGGCAAATAAATTATAGGAGACTACTCATTAAAATTAGTCATAAATATGGTAAAGAGGTAGGACAGATAGCTGAAGTAGATATGGAATAATAATACGTAAAAGGGAGATATTAAGAAAATTTATAAAAGTGAACAATAATTGTAGGGGTAATCACCTGGCAGATAGGAACACTGAGAATGCCTGAGAAGAAAAGGGAAAGTCAGGTCAAGATAAAAGGGTCCCCACTTCCTGGGAAGGGAAAGATTTTTTATAATATATAGAAAAGTAAACTGACAGAAACATCTAATCTCATATAAAATATTACAGTAGATAAATATATGCAATAAATAAGGAAGTACATGTATAAGATGTTATATACAAGTATAAATACATTGATACCTATAAATAAATATATAAAAATATATACATATATAAATAAAGTTATTGAATACATGTATATATGAAGTTAATGAATAAGTATGTAAAGGGTAAGATTGATTAAACGTTGGTTTACAATAAATAGTTTTCTTTTACTATTTTGATACCTTCATTGACCGCCACCCAAATTATCCTCCTACAATTTTTTTATTTTGGTTCTTCATTTCAATCACTGCACCTCCGCCTACCTTTTTCTTATATAAATACTATCATAGCTCTTTCTCCTGAATAATGAGTTACAAACTATTATGAAGGAAATAGGAAAAAAAAAAAAAAAACCGTGGTTAAATAATTTATTCTTTTTTTATACATAAAATATATCACAATATATAATAAAACCTAAGATAATAAATGCTATGCATTTAAATAAAAATAATATGCATAGTTAATTGGAATAAAAACCAAACAATCTTTGATATACCTTGTCTAGTTAACAATAATCTTAAAAACTATGAAAAATACAAGTAACCAATAAAGCACTAATCCATATACGAAAGTGCAGATTAAATAAAAAAGAAAAAAAAACTATTAACAATAAACTTTAACAAACATGAGGATGATAATGTTTATAATTGAGTCATTGTCAATCCAAATATAAGAAATATACATTTGTGAAAAGAAAATCTTTAAGTAAAATATATACACAATTAACACTTATCGCTGCTGTTGATCATTAGTATCACCGAATGTAGGTGAATAGGTAGGAGATGTTGGAGAATAATTAGAACCAGAACCTGGAGAATAATTTGTTGAAGCAGGTGAATAATGGGACTGGGTTGGAGTATAGATTGGGCTACTTGGAGAATATCTTGAGCTAGAGGGCGAATACTGAGGGCTGGTAGCTGATTGGGGTGAATAAGCAGGGGAGGTTGGTGAATATGTAGGTGAAGTAGGTGAGTAATGTTTTGGAGATGATGGGGAATAAGATGGTGATGATGGAGAATATGATGGTGAAGTAGGTGAATAGTTGGGAGAAGTAGGAGTGTAATGAGGAGATGAAGGGTGATAATGTGGAGAGCTGCTGTAGCTGGGACTAGTTGGAGAATATTGGGGAGATGTAGGGGAATATGAGGGAGAAGTAGGGGAATAATGGGGTGAAGTAGGAGAATAAGAGGGAGAAGTAGGTGAATATGTTGGAGATGCAGCATTGCTTGGTGAACTTGGTGAGTAAGAGGGCGATGTTGGTGAGTATGATGGTGAAGTAGGGGAATAAGATGGCGAAGTTGGAGAATAAGAAGGAGAAGTAGGCGAATATGATGGTGAAGTAGGGGAATAAGATGGTGAAGTAGGGGAATATGATGGCGATGTAGGTGAATATGATGGAGATGTAGGTGAATATGAAGGTGATGTTGGGGAATAAGATGGAGAAGTTGGAGAATAAGACGGAGATGTAGGAGAGTAAGAGGGAGAAGTTGGTGAATAAGAAGGCGAAGTTGGAGAATAAGAAGGAGATGTTGGGAGGTATTGAGGAGTAGTAGGGGAATAAGAAGGAGGAGAGGCTGGTCCATAAACTGGAGAAGTAGGGGTAGCTGATGGAGAGCTTGGGCCAAATATCGGAGTCGGAGAATAAATGGGAGACATTCCACCGGCAGGAGATGACATATATGAGGATGGAGATGATCCACTATGTGCAGGGCTCCATGAAGGAGAGAAGCTGGGCTCACTACCTGTAGAAGGTGAGAACATGGGCTGGTCATGGCTCCAAGCAGAAGAACCTATAACAAAGAAAACAATGAATGAATTAATACAAAGGTAATTTGATTTTCTTATTTCTCAAATTATCATTTTTTTAAATTTTATTTACCTCCACCAGGAGACCATGATGAAGCTGATGCCGGAGTAGCACCTGAAGACCAAGGAGTACGCGATGGGGATGTTTGTGGTGTGGAACCACCTCCAAAGTAGGCACCATCAGCACCTCCAGTCATGGAGATTTCAATACCTTCTTTACATTTCTCAGCATCCAACAACAAGTCAAAGCAACCTACAAAAATATTTTCAATTATACAAACAATTTTTTTGTTTATAACAGCATTTAATTGGTTATTGTTTTGAATTAATAAAACTAGTTAGAGAAACACAAACATACCAGTTCCCATTCTCGGCAATTGGCCCATGATGATATTCTCTGACACTCCTCTCATGGGGTCCACCTCAGCATGGGATGCTGCGTCCATGAGCACATCCACAGTTTCTTCAAATGAACATCTAATGGAAAAAATAAATAAAATTGAATAAAAATAAAAATCAATCTATGTTAAACAAATTTAGTAAGAAGCTACTATAATGCATGCTAAACTAATGTCATTATCTAGTCTCTAAAATAGAAAACTAAATTTTAAAATAGTTTAATATTGGTTATTCTGAATTGTAATGATACATAAACAAAAGGAAGTTTTAAGTTAACTAAACTTTAAAGGAGTAATAACAGGCTAAAATATTCCAGTATACAATAATACTAAGCCATTATATTTGGAAATTATTAAACAAGTAAACACAAAAAAGCTGAGCTTCCCACTTTAAACATTTAATAATCTCAAAACATAATTTTCCAAAACCAAACGCTCTACAACCCGAATGATTCCAAAATTCTAAATGTAATTTCAATAATATTTTTGTTACTAGTCAAGAATTTTTATCCAAAATTTAACCATTATAAAGAATATAGTTGAGTGTGTGATATTAAAATTAGAGGATGAGAATCAATCATTATTACAGATAGATGGGACAAAGGATATTGAATTCCAATTTTATTTCATTACATCAGTCTTTTGGAATATCTCCTGAATAAAAAATAACAACACAGTTACAATTATGGGCATCGAGAAATAAAGATCAAAAGTAACAATAGTTGGTCGTTACGAGTTAAATTGTCTCCAAAATCTTAGGAGAATGAAGAATGGACTGAGTTATTCTTAAATAAATTTATATCATCGATTAAAACCTAAATTAACCTAGGGATAATTTCATGAATATCACAAACTTAAATTTTCTTTTGAACCTCTAGGGGTAAGCAGAAGAAGTAGTAACAAAATATGCAAATAGATCTATAGTTTGTTCCATGAGATGAGAGAAATCAGTCAAACAACACCACGAGAACTGTAGGTCAGGTGGCATTCTCTCTTTGAAGGGGCTCCACTTGTTTAGTGCTGAAAGCTGTCTCCAAGGACAGCTGAAGGGAACCCCTTTGAAGGGAGAAAGCTACCCAACTCACAGTTGAGCTTCTCTTGTTAGACCGATTTCTCTCATTTTGTGAGATGGACTTTAAATGACAAATAATAGGTAACTCTTCTCTTAATTATATTAAACATACCTCATAAGAGCTCCAGTGTCCTGCCTGTTAATTCCGTGCCTAGTGATAGCCATAAGATGACCCTTGGCAGTCATAACGTCACAAAGCAAGGCCAAATGTCGGTAGTTTACATACAAACCGTAGAACTGCAATACATTGTTCATTTCTTTTTCCACTGATTTTCGGACAGCCTCGATTCCCAGTACCTGAATTAAATGTAAAATTTACTAAGACTAAGAGTATACATCACAGAAGCATCAATGGAACAGAAATACTGTCATATGTATAATGGTTATGTATACAAATATATATA
>NW_027109386.1:579541-605643 GCF_000696795.3 Halyomorpha halys
ATATATTGTAGAAAATACAGCAGACATAAGAAAGATTACAGTAGAATTTCATCTAAAAAATACTCTTTTAATAAATTTTTTGAGGTTAAAAACTTTCAATTTTAATATATATTTTATTCTAAATCATCAGAATGTTGCACAATGTTTTGGGACTATTGTTCCATATTCATGTACTTTAATAAACCTCATAATTAGTCAACTTTTAATTTCACAAAGGAAATTACGTCATTATCTACATGGCTGAAAAAAATTGCTTTACCTCAACATGTTTTAAATTGCCTTTTCAGCCATGTAGATAATGACATAATTTCCTTTGTGAAATTAAAGGTTTGAATAATTAAGAGATTATTAAAGTACATGAATATGGGACAATAGTCCTGAAACGATGTGCAACATTATGATAATTTAGAATAAAATATATTCAAATTTTGGAAGTTTTTAACCTCAAAATTTTTTTTGATATTGAATTACCAGACTTCCTAAAAAGAAAATCCTAAAAAATACAGTTCTATTATTTGAAAACAATATTGTAAAATTATAGAACTATCAAATAATCTCAGTTTAAATTTTTAACAATGAATTCAAAAAGTTAGTTTAATCTTTAATAAAGAGAACAAGACTTGTATACTTTTGTATAGAGATAGAGAATACTTTTGTGTTTATTTTATGCATAAAACCCATCACATTTATTTATAATCTTAAAACACAATTTATGTAATTTAGAAAATAACAGGTAAAAATTACTGACTGAATAATCTGCAATAGATATTTATATAACTAGTCTATATATATTTTACACCAACATTCATTATTACACAAAAACAATATTTACAGTAATATATACTTAACTAGAAGTACTTACAGAGAAAATTTCACAAATGTCGTTGGAGAATGTACGCACAGGATCAACATCTCTTTCACTTAGTACTTTCATAAGAGATGTACCATCAGTTTCAAGCAACCAATCAGCAATAGCTTTGAACTCACCAGTTTCTGTCATGATAATTCTCTTTTTCGAATCAGTTTGGGGCAAGTGCATGTACACCTTGCTAATAGCTTCAATTCCCTAATAAAAACATTAATCATGAAATAAATATAATAAAAATTTTGAGAATTGATTACAAAACAATGAAATTACATTACACAATAAAATAAAACAAATCTCACCTGTAAGGTCATGTCTGAAAGCATGTTAGCTTCAATACACCTAAGGAACATATCATCTTCCATCTTGTCAACGGATTCTTCCTCTTCTCCTGACTTCCCATCATCGCTGTTCATTATCCTAATACGCAGTACAAGCTTTTCAGCGTTATCGTCATTGAAAATACAATTCAAATCATCACCAAAGCCAGCATTGATTTTTTCAGATATCTGTTCCATAGTCAGTTTCTTATCTACAGAATCAAGAATAATAAAAATAAAAAATTGATGAAATTTTTTATAAAATCTAGAATAAAGAGGGGTTAGTTACAGGTGGATTCTAGGTAGAATCATCTAATTATATAAATATAATGCCGATTTTTGTGATAAAATTAATCATCAAAAAATAAACTGTATACAGAGATCATACTATACTCATAACAAAAAACAATTAACATTGAACGTAGATGATACATGTAAATATCAATAACAAAACTAAATAAAAAAAGTTTATGTTCAGTAAAAGTGTTAAGAAAAATATGTACCTGTCATTCTTTTTCTGTCCAACTCAATTCTCAATAACCAGGGTGAAATTCTGGTAGGATCAAAGTCAGGCATTTCATAGTATACATTAACAAACTCTTGATCCTCAGGAATCACTGTGTTTTGTGGATCAGGGTCGTAGTAAATAGCTGTATTTGCTGTTACCTATGAAAATAATTATTTGATCTTAATAATAATATGATGATAAAAATGGGTTTTAACAATAAATGAAGTTTAAATATCAATAATTTGAGCCTGATTAATAATTTTTTGCAAGATTACCTTTCTGAGCGTAGTGTGTTCTAGACGGCAGAGGACATTTTTAGCTTTTTCAGCATCCCTAGCTGCTGCTCCAGTAAGGAAGACAGTAAGGGATGGAGCCTTTGGTTTTTTACTAATGTTGATGATTTCCTGAATAAAGAAAAAACGTCAAATTGTTTATATAAATGTATTTCACAAAGGTGTTTGACCACTCCATTTAGACTTTTAATCATTTTTTTTTTTTTAACAAAAGTGTTTCACTTACATAATCTATTAAAATTTCAAGACAATGAATACTATAATTTAAACAATAATCAAACTGTCACTTAATTTTTTTTTTTATAACTTATATATATATACATTTAAAAAAAAAAAAGCTATAGGTTTAATGTTATTAACACCTACAATCTCTGCCTACATAACCCTGCAATGAACTTCTCCCGTCACAACCCAAATCTACAACGATAGACTAGATATAATCTTCTCTCCTGCATCTTAATCTAATCCTTGAATAATCAACTTCTGGTTGAGGGCTGATTAGCTTATTAGGACTTCCAGTCCAACAACTTAACCTACCCTATTCCTGCATCTTGATGCTACTATATTTGTATCTTTGGCATGTAAATCTCGCAATTCCAATTTCCCAGTGACTTTTCTACAGTTAAATATTCTTTGACTCAATCTCAATTCTTGAGATGTAGTTCTTCTTTTAACAAATGTGGTTATGTCTCACAGCAGTGAACACAACAGGAATAATAGTTTTGTTAATTCTTGTTTAAGGTTTCAGAACAATAAAAGTGAAATGATTAATTTTATGTCAGATAAATAACAACCATTTTCCAATTTTAACTTCATTTCTATTTGCTAATGAGTTTTAGATTGTTTAGATATAGTAAAGCTCGAATACTTAAGTTTAACTACACATTCAAACATATTTATCCAAAAAATTAATATCCGTTGTAAGTCTTGCCTTCTATAATAAGCTTCCATTCTTGAGCTCTGTCCTGTGCAGTGCAAATGCTTTCCAATTTTAGGTCCCTGCATCAGCTGTCACTCCATCCATCCTCCTCTTCTGGCGTGACTCTGTAAATCTTTTAAGATCTTCTTAGGATCTCTGTTTCTCCCATCCTTGCCAAGAGACTCACTTAACTCAATCTCTTTAGTTGAATTACTTCAACATCAGCATCGGCAAATAAATCATGGACTTCCTAATTTTTCATTTTTCTCTAGTACTCTAAATTATTTACAAAGTCAAATATTCTTCATAACAGCTTCCACTCAAATATAAGAAAGGCCTTCACATCGTTCTTCGACACAGTCCAGGTCTATAACACATATGAGGACTAATCTCACATAATGAAGACTTGGTGTTCCTTGTCATGATCCTGCTCCATATGTGCTCAAGTGGTTCAAAACTACTTCTGTTAACTATCACAAATGTACACCTGATATCAGCTGAGTTGAACTGTGTTTCTTGGTAGGTCAATTCTTGGCATATATAAATTTATAAAAGCCATAGAATTTAGCTACCTCCAAAATCACACATTAATATAGAAAAATAATTCCAAAAAGAATATTGGCTATTTACCTTGAGCCTGGGCACACCAAGGGTTACATTTTTCGACGACACACCAGCAAAGTGGAAAGTGTTCAGTGTCATCTGAGTAGCTGGTTCTCCCAAGCTCTGGGCAGCCAAAGCACCAACCATTTCACCAGGAGCAGCCTTAAAAAAAAAATAATATTTCTAAATTATCTGATATATGTTAACCAATAACTGTAAATAATGCAATCAGCTAATATAATATTCCACAGTGATATGCAACATAAAATGCTTTGTACAAAGTAGAATATTTATATGTAACAAGTAGGGCTTTTTTTGTTTAGCAGCCTTTACAACTATAATTACTGATTATTGATTATAGTTGTATGTACTTGTGTTTTTTTAAATTGTGTTAGGAAAAACATCAAACTTTAATAACCGGTTTTGAATTTCGATTGTTATGGCCCAAAAATAAACACTGATAGTTTTTGTGACTCAAGATTTAAATTGTAGATAGTTTTGACCACAGTTTAGAAATTTCTTTGATATTACTAAAGTAAAATATTGGATGAAATGCAAATCATATTATAATATGTGTTTGTTACTGACAATGACTAATATTATATGAGAAGATGGTTGGTGGTGCGGTCAGTGGAAAACAAAAATAAGTAAAAGTTACTTTATTGGTACGAGAATTCAGGCATTCATCAGGGCTAAGTACTAAACTAGATAACAACCATAATAAAAACAGTATGACAATTAAATAAGATACTAATATATAAGAAGTAAAACATAAAAAGATAAAAATAGTATGAGAATATAGTTATATCAAAATAATAAAACAGGGGAGACAATTATCATATAATTATATTCTTCTAGTGTTTTTATCTAAATATGTATTAATTCTTATTTCACTCATACTATGGATTTTCTTTCTATACTAGTTGTGTAGCTACATTAAAACTTATTTTACTATTTTTACTTTAAAACATTATGATTATATAAATTTGTACTTAGCCTTGAAAAAGGCCTTCAATTCTCACCAAAACAAAGTTGCTATCAATAAAATAAGTTTTACTTATTTTTATTCTCGACTGACCACACTTCCGACCAGTAGGTCTCCTGAATTATTGTATAAAACGATTAATTATTTCTAATTTACAAGTAATATCGATAGTTTTACAGAAAAATAAATTAATTTATACCAACAATTATACCTGGGCTTGCTTAAATCTGGTTTCAATTTCTCCTATAAGCCACTCGAAAGCAGCTGATGAAAGCCTAAACTTTTCAGAAACCAGCTTTGTACAAAGAGTGCTCCTAACCAAGCACTGGAAGAGGAGCGTAGCGTTCTCATTAGCCTGTTTGCTGAGATGGTCATCACCAGCGACTATAACGCACTTCTCCAACAGCTCTTTTACACCTGTTATAATATAAATATATCGATATATATTTCTACCTCCAAGGAAAAAGTAAAAAGTGAAATTTTAAATAATCAATAAATTAGTTAATATTGGCATAAATGATTAAACATAATAAATAAAAATTGGTAAAATTAAACTACTTTAAAAGTTTCCCTTGACTAATTTTAATTTAGTTCATGTAATATAAATAGTTTACAAGATATTTCATTGAAAATTGAGAGAAATAGGTACACTAACCCCTTGTATGAAGCCATAGTTTATATGAATAAATCAAGAAGTATGATTAAGAACATCTTCCAATAAAATCATCTATCACAATTTAAATTAATAAAACTGGGCTGTATATGTCTGTAAAATTTAATTCAATGATTTATTGATCACTGTCTCTTCAAAACATCAATGCCTTTAAATTTAAAATTATTAATGGGTGGTTCTCCTTCTGCTATAGAAGTGCAATAAGGCTGAATTTAAAAACATTCAAATTTATTGTTAATACCTTTAAAAAAAGGAGGGGGTGGTTCAAGTAACTCAAACACTATACAACCGAGTAGTTAAACCAAACACTCTACAAACCAAAACTAAAACCATCTGAATTGGACCAATATTAGTCAAGATTTGAACTTTGGATCCATCCATGTGTTTTTGTAAATATTCTGAGCAGGTATCCATTTTATCTAAACATATTAAAGAACAGATACCACTCAATGAGTTATAAATAATTTTTAACCATAATTAAATACTCTGAGAATACAAATCAATAGTGTCACTTATTTATCAAAATAAATGAAAAAAAATTCATTTTGACCTACCCTGAATGACTTTAAGTGGGCTGAGATCGGTAGGAGCCCTTAGATTGATCTTGAAAGTCTTCTGAGCGTTCCATATCATTCTCTTCAAGTTACAAGGAAGTACGACTTTGTTCTCCCCTGAAGGGAAGATCTGTCTCAATGCATCCCTGTCTCTGTTCAATTGTTCCCACTCTTGTTCAAGAGCAGAAATTACTTCTCCAGAACCAAGTAACTCCCGAAGAACATCCTCAGCAAAGATTTTACGGAGGTACCTGTACAATAAAAAACTATTATTCAACATCCACTTTAAGCAAACTATTTAATTTAAATAAAATTGTGAATTATGCGAGATGATTAAATATTTTGTGAATTCCAGAATACCTTTCATTAGAAGGATCAAATTTAAATGTGTTTTCGAATTTTCTGTTAGATAGAGGAACACTTTGTATCTTTTGAAACTCGACTGCCTCACCACAGAGCCCGTCTTCTCCATACCTAAATGAAACAAAAGTAAAAGTTAATTTCCTTTCTTTTTCATATTGTAAAAAAATACCTCTATAAACTACTCAATCATTACCTCAACTGAATGAGCTGTCCGACAGAATTTCTGACGGTACCATCATAATGGACCATAACGCTCTCCATAGCCTTTATCAGACGACGTTGGATATAACCTAAAGCATTCGAATGTTAGTAATTGACAAATGACTTTTAAGAACTAATTCAGCCACAGAATATATTTGTTTTATTAAAACTAGGTTATTGATACAATCCACAATTGATACTCAGATTTCAATTGAACATTAAACACTGAAAGAACAATAATTTAGTTGACAAACCTGTTTCAGCAGTTTTGACAGCAGTATCGATAAGACCTTCTCTACCACCCATAGCGTGAAAGAAAAATTCTGAAGGAGTCAAACCGGCAAGGTACGAGTTTTCTACGAATCCTCTGGACTCAGGACCATAATCATCCTTGATGAAGTGAGGTAGTGTTCTCTTTCTGAAGCCGAATGGAATTCGCTTACCTTCTACGTTTTGCTGACCTACACAAGCAATAACCTGAAACACAAGTTAATAAATGATATACCTAGAAAAAAATTTAATATTTATATGAAGAGTGTTACCAATCATACCTGAGAAATATTAATGTTGGACCCTTTTGAACCTGACACCACCATAGCCTTTAGATTATTGTATTCTGTCAGAGATTTCTTGGCAGAACCACCAGTTTTGTCTCGAGCATCGTTAAGAATTCTGTTTACCTACAAAGTCAAAATATTAAATTCCACAGTTTCTTATTAAAACAAATAATGATATGAACAATAAATATTAAGATTTGAAAACAAAAAAATACCTGATTTTCGAAAGTCTGCCTCAAAGTATTACCAGGGGTAGGTTCCAGATCCATGTTGTGTGCTTTTTGAATAACCTCTATGACATCTTGTTTAGCTTTTTTAATAGCTTTCTGAATTTCGAGATACGTTTGAGGATCAGCAATGGTGTCTCCGATACCAATTGAGTGACCTGTACAAACACACATATATTTCAAATAATAAATTACAATATTATTCATAAATTTTAATATAATATAACAACACTAATTATAATATCAAACAATTTATCACGTTGACTCCGGACTAGTAAGTCAGCACTCTTCCGTAGGATACCGACAAGTTATCTCGTATTTTTACTAAAAGATAACTTGTTATGGGCGTCCTAGGCAAGATTGCTAACAAGGAGTTATCTCGTAGTGGTCAGTCAATGTGTTAGTAAATATATAAATTACTGTAATTATTAATCAACATTGATCAAAAGATAAACAGTAAAGATTAAACAAAGCTAATGCATTTTTTAAGTACATTGAAAATAGGATCAACCCTACTTATTAAATTTTTCTAATTATGAAATAGAAACCTGTTTTAAATTTAGGTCAAACACGTTACAGTTATCTTATTGAGATACCTAAAATTAAGTTATTTAAATTTTCAAGATTCTTACCCTCCAGCAACAACCAATTGTTGACGACTGTTTGAATGTTACCATAAAAGTAGCCACACTGTTCATGACCAAGTTCCAAAAAACAGATGTGAAGCAAAGAACCAGCTGAAGTACCTAGGGTCTTTTTACAGAGAATTCCCATAACGAGTTTTCCTGCTTCCACCATTACCTTGAGAAGAAAAAAACATCAGTTAAATTCTCAACTAATCAACTTAAATACCAATCTCATATTAAAATAATGAATGGAAAATCAGAATACATTTTTACAATTTAAATAGGCACATAAAACTAAAATAAATAAAACTAAAAATTACTTTTGTGTCACCAGGAGAAATCCATTTGTAAGGGCCATTGTCTTCATCATCAGGGTGAGTGGAGTGAGTTCTTATCATGTTTACTTCACCAGGAATAATCAATGAAAATACCTGTTTACCTGTAAACATTATTATAATCATGAATTAAGACATATTTGAAACTGAAACCTTCAGCCATTATTTTACTGATTAAAAATGATATCCTGAAACATTTTTTTTGGAAACTGATCTTCAATAAAGTAATAATTGGTCTATATTAAACTTATAATATCAAAACTAGAAAAAATGTGAAATTAGCAGTAAGAAATTAAGATAATTCATAAAAATAACTAAATAAAATTAGTGAAAAAAACTAAATAAGTTTACAATATAAAGTGTTTTTTGGTCATTTAAAACAAAAAACATTCAGATTAATTTAGATTATCTAAGGCTGATAGAGCAGGAATATGGTATGAGGGAATTTAAAAAATATTAACGTTAATTAAGTGACAATGTGTTTTTTATAACTAATAATTGATATAAAAAAAAGAGGTCTGGCTGCTATTATTAATAATTTAAAAAAACTAGCAAACAATTTTGAAATATAAATATTAATTAATCTTTGTTAATATACCTGTCCATAAAGGTTTTGGTTTAAGAATAGCTGGAATTGGCATTCTTCCATTCCAGCCTGGCAAATGCATAAGAATGTTCATCATTTGTTCCTGCAAGATAAGAAAAGCAAATTTAGAATACAAATTTTCAAAGCAAATGTAAACAAGTCACCTCTGAATAAACATATCACCAGTAGTAGAGTAATACATTTTAATAGGGGTATTCATGATCTTTGGTTTAACATGTTAAAGCGTGTTAAATGGAAAAACTCATGTTAAATCGAAAAAAAATTGCCTTCTTTTACCGTGGTAAAATGAAATAACATTTAACATGGCTGATAGTCTGTTACTTGGTCTGTTAAATGGAGAATGACGTCACACAATAGACCAGTTGAGATCGCCGCCATTTTTGTTGTTGTGACAACTCAGTTCTTTCGTGTATTTGTGGTATTCATATCCCTGTTATTAAACCAGAATGGATAATTTTAATGATACATTTGAGAAAAAAAAAACAGTAAAAAAAACAATGTAATTTCATTCTACTATCTGAAAATTTGTAAACGCTCGCCAGATAAAAATCTCACTATATGAACCATGTAATTATTCTTAGGGGACATATGTCCCAGAATAAAGTTATTTTTTCATTTTATTTCATAAGCTAAACTTTCACACAAATTCCACTTTTCACTCACTCTAGGCATGTTGTAATTAATTACTTAAATCAAAACTGAAGTAAACAATAACATGAGGGTCTGGAAGGAAGGTTATAAACATAAGGGCTTATACAACAAGTTGCTGAAAAAATCCGCTAGGGGCTCTTGTGCATTTAACGTTTAACACGACTTCAAATAGGGCTGCCCACAATCTTATAGTTATAACATTCAACATGGTAAAACATTTAACACATCATGAATACCCCTACTAAATGAGTTTATTACCTTCTCTAAGAAAACATCTCTTTTGGTCATTTTTCTGACAGCAGTGAGAGTGTCCTGCACAATACCCATGACTGGTTTGTTCGACTGCGGGGTAATGATCTGCCGTGGAGTAACGTGAAGATTTTCTACTTCCGCACGAGTTTCCATAGACTGTGGTACGTGAAGATTCATTTCATCCCCATCAAAATCAGCATTATAAGGTGATGTACAACTGTGAAAATAAGTAAATTAGAATTAGTTTGTTTACATTATTATTTCTTAACGCTACAATCAACACACAAAATTTAAACATTAAAATTATAAGCTTGAAGTTTAAACTTCAAACACTTGATAAAAAAATTATTACTTCCAAAGAGTGCAGTGAAACTGTATAAATGGGGGACTCAGCCAGAACAAAATTGTTGAGAATTACACAAATTCTGTTCCAAAAAGAGATTAGAGACAATGACTGCCTGTCTTAAAATTTATCATATAAAAAGGAACAAATTTAGATAGTTCTATTAAACAGGATTTTCCATTAAAAATTAGTGTCATAATAAACGAAACATAAGAAACTTGTTTTGTTTTTTAGACTGATCCCAAACAAAATAATCATTAGTTTAAAATGTAATCAGATTATCTGAAATTTGTTTCTAACACACAAAGGAAATACATTCTATATAACAATACCTGAGATTCATCCTGAATGTTGACCACGGAAGAACTTTGACCCTGTGACCCATCATACTCATTTTATGAAGAGTAGGTTGTCGATTGAAAATAACAAGATCACCGTCACGAATATGTCTTTCAACTTTATAGCCCCACTGCAAATGGAGGTCTGACGGCTTAGGATGAAATCTGAGATCAATACGTTCACCATTGTCACGGACGATGTACTTAGCACCAGGGTACTGAGCATTTCCTCTTCTCACTAGTTCTAACATTCTAAAAAATTGTTTTTAATTTTTATTTCATAACAAATATAGATAAATTAGTGTTACAAGTTAAAAATTTAGAGTAAATAAACTATTACTCACTTGTCAATATTGAATGGAGTAACAATTTCAGGAAAAGTCATGTTAAGTGCAATAGATCGAGGTACGCCGACTTGGTCAATACGTAAGTTAGGGTCAGGAGTAATGACAGTACGTGCTGAGAAGTCAACACGCTTACCCATAAGATTACCTCTTATACGCCCTTCCTTACCCTTTAATCTTGCTTTAATAGCTTTTAATGGTTTTCCAGATTTTTGCATTGCCCTAAAAACATCAAAGTAACAAAATTAATAGTTTATTTTTTAGAAATAATCTAGTTAAATTAAAATTTATAAATAGAAAACCTTGGAAGGCCTGGCATATCATTATCGACTAAGGTAGCAACGTGGAACTGAAGCATCTTAATATTTTCAGCTATAACATGAGTTGCAGCTCCTGACTGTTCATTACGCTGGAGCTCGTTATTACACTTGATAATATCCGCGAGTTTATGTGTCAAGTCATCCTAAAAAACAGAAGTAGCATCTAAATAGCATACACCAATATAGCTTAAATTAAATATCTTATTGTTCGAAATAACATCATCTACAATAACGAAATTAAAGTATATATAAAATATAATTTATCTAGGATAATTTTATGTATTAGAGCTAAATTAAAAGAAAATTTGTATCTTAAGCTCATGACTTCTACGTTTTAAAGAAATAACTGTTGAAAAATGTCACATTTCTTAACAACTTATTGCATGCCATTTACATAAATTACTATTTAAATGTAAAAAACAAAGAAGCTAATTTCTAAAATGACATGATAAAGAATAACTTCAATTACCTGATTTCTGGCAGAGCCATACATAACAACTGCGGGCCTTACGCAAAGAGGTGGAACAGGAAGTACGGTGACAATCATCCAATCAGGTCGAGCAAACTTTGGGTCCATACCTAAGATAAAACATTCTTCATCTGTAATATGTTTCAATATCTCCCACACACGTTCTGCGGTCAAGGCTATTTTCTTTTCTTGACCATCTTCATTGACGTGCTTCCATTCAGCAGTAACATCCAGACCTGCTCGGCGAAGATTTGGTTGATACCGACCACAACCACCGTGGCCAGGTTTACGATTCTGTTAAAAAACATAGATGCATATAAATACCAATGAATACAAAACATCAGCTAAGTAATTTATCTCTCATATGAGTCACAATAAATAAGTTAACATTAGTGAGTTAAAAAATAAGGTAACTATGGTTTCATGTTTTTTCAAGATTGTCATCATATGAAGAACAAATTACATTTCAAGGAATTTGAACTGAATACAGCATTTTTAAATTCTTTTTACCAAACCAGAATTTACAATAGTGATGGAAAAGTATTACTATAAAAACGTGAAAGTTTGTAATAACCAAGTTATACCCTGTAACTACAGATATAATCTCACTTCAACAGTAAAATATTGAGTATAATTTTTAAAGTATTTAGTTGAAACTTAAAAGATAATTTTAATAAATATTTCTTAATGACTAAAAGTGAAATATCTTTAAAATAATAATATTATTTTATAGATCAGCTAAAAGAAACTATAACCTTGAATAATGTCAAAAGTTAACAAAACTTCCTTGACATTGACCTAATTATAACATACAACTTTCTCAAGTTAAATTTATAAATACAGTACAGTAAATTTAGAACAAAAACACTTACTGATGCATTTTCATCCATATTATCTTTTTGGATGTCCATTTCATCACCACCCTCACAAATATTTTTACCTTTGCATAGATCATATACAAAAGTAAGTCTTTTTCTAGGCTGTCCTTTTGATTTCAAAACTATTTCCTTAATTTTGGGATGACTCTAGAGAAAAAAAAAATTAAATTAAAACATTTAACTTATAATAATCTAACTTTGTTTAAAGTAAAAACGAAAAATATTTCTCAATAAAAAAATAGCATGATAAAATGTTTACTCACAGGGCTAACCAACAGTTTTGAGCAATAAAAACATACACATCTGAGTATTTTAATAGTTTTAGTAATGAAGCCAATGTGAAATACTGGTTTTGCTAAGTCTATGTGTCCAAAGTGTCCAGGACATTCTGACATATTTCCTGAAATCAAAATTGTAATTAGTGAAATTAAAAAGAAATAATTAAGCCTTCTACAACTCATAAATACTTCTGAAACCTATACCTGCACATGTTTGACAGCGAGACATTCTATCAATGACGCCTTGCCGGGGATCCATGAGACCACCGAGTTTTGGACGTCCTCCTTCCATTGTTTCGGGGAAACGAATTCCCCCTTCTGTAACGGACATTCGCCGCTGGAAAATAAAATAAAATCTATTATTATTGGCATTTTAAAAAGTATTTATGTGATGAATCCCTGACTTTAATTCATTATTTAATGAAAATTAAGTTCTTTCTTCTCTCTAAGATGTTTATCAAACTAAAATATTATAGTGAAATGTACAAACATGATTTCATTCTCTCATAGTCTAATATAATAAAAAATATTCCTGAAATACAGCAGTTAATTATGCTTAATAAGCCCAAAAGTACTCAACTTAAAATAAAATTACAACAGGGATAAAGAATTAGAAATTAATCAGCAGATCCATAACGAATATCTTTTATCCCATTTATTTATTTATAGTACATAAAAGTAACAAAAAGCTTTTACCAGAAGCTGGGATAGAAAGAAAAAGACAGTTCAGAATTATTATTTTATTTTCCACAAGTATTATTTTTTCAAACCAAGAATATTTAATAAGATTTATAAGAAATATAATCAACAAACGCTTATTCAAATAGAAACAAGTTATAGAACATTTTCTATAAATCTAAATGAGAAGTTAGACAATGACACAAATGTATGTATATTGTATAAAAGAGGATAAAATGAGATAAATGGGATATTCAATTTTTTTCTTTTTTTTTCATGTCCACTCCTTCAATATACACAACCGATAAATAAAATCTAGCATCCCCTAATAGCACATCCTCAAAGTTTAAATTGTTTGTAAGATATTCAATAAAATGTTTTAGCACCTTCAAAATTAGAGGAAAAGATAAGCATATGCAAGCCCATTTCTATCATCACAGAATCATTTTACTGTGACTGTGTAGAGGAGATCTTTCAATAAATAAAAGTAGTCATTATATGAAGGAGATGGTCGATCATTTATACCTATAAAATAAGTCATTGTTTTTCTTTCATGAAATATAAATATATTAATACTCTTGAAACCTCTAATATTTAACTTGAACGCCAATATTTTACTTATTAGGACAAAATTAGAACCAAACGGTTGTTTCAACGACAATGATACAAATTTTAAAAACATTCATCATACATAAAAGAATGATAGCAACTGTGATTAAATGGAAATTATTCCTTTATTATTCTAATATTTATTTTTAAATAAAAGCAATTTTTTTTTTGTTTAGCAGTTCAAAATAATATAAACTCTTAATAATACTTATATGTAATGAAACAAAAATTTAGAAAGAAATTTACACTTCAACTTTTTTATTTAGTTATTTGAACATGACAAATTATTTTATAATGGCATCAACATAAATAATTCCAGAATTATACGACTACAATAAGTAGAAGCAGACGATGCTACAACTAAATTTTAGAATAACCATCCTGTTTTAAAATCTCATTGAAAATAATGATTTTAAGTCAATGATGGATGTATCCATTAAGTGATACAAGGTTTCATAGTTTAAAAACTGCGAAGTTGAAATGTCATACAACTGAGTATTTCATTACTAGGAAATCAGAAAAGTATAAAATCTTAACTGTCAATTTAAATAACTGGATTTAAAAAATAATTACTGCCCATAAAAATCTCTATGTCCCTGACAGGTTTTAAATGGAGGCTCTAAACACTAATATCCCAGCGGAATAATGACTTTAATAAAGTATTTCAAACATTGTAACTATTTATATTATGAATAGTTCAAAAATGTTCATTATACTCTTTAAAAAAAATACAATTCTGATGAGTCCTCTTCTGAGAACATAAATCCTGGTAAGGGTTAGGTCCTCCTCAAAATCATGTTTGACATATGTATTCAAAATAATCACAACACATCCATTATCTTAAGGTAGTCAGATTCATTTCCAGTATGCCTTTAGCGCATCAATACCAATAATAGGTTGGGACAACTTACCACTTCAAGTATCAACATCTAAAAAACTGTCACTTAAAAAAAATACAGCACTATGACACACACAGGACATAGTAAAACAAAAGTTATTACCAATCCCCAACATTATTCAGCTTTATATCTGCATTCCACTAATAATAAATAAAATTATGAAGATATTAACTATTTCATTTCACAAAGTATTTAATGTATATCCAAAACGAAAAATCTTTACACTTTATAATTTAAAAATAAAGAAATCATTTAATAAAAGTCACAAGATGAAACTAAAACACTATAAGGAAAACTGTAACTGGTCAAAGTGGCTATCCCACAGTTGTTGAAATAATGGAGAACATCTTAGAAGATAACTGTAAAAACATTATAATCACATAGTACATCTTTCAAATTAAATCTTAACGTACAATTTCATCTGGAGAGAGGATTCCAAACTGAACTCTCTTAACTTGACGAAGAGGTGCCTTCGAATCGTTGGTCGCCATTTTACTGGCTTGCTTAAACTGATGAAAGCAAGCTGGCGACTGAAGGCACAATTACCTATTATCAATGCTACCACAATCGTAAATAAACAAAAGGTCAATAAATCTCAAAAGAAAACAATCGTCTTTAGTCTGTTAAATAACATTTCTAATTATTTTTACTAATTATACACTTATAAAAGATATTTTCTGTTTTAATGTGTACAACCTTAAAGAATTTACTAAACATAATATTTTATTGTTAATAATTTTCATATGGTTCTTTTTAAACTTTACTCAGCACTCTATAATTTTATTTAATAACAATCTATTAAAAACTTAAGATAACAATTAAAATATATCTGATAACTTGAATTATTTACAAACATTTCGCTTATCTTTCATCGCTTATTTTCGTAATTTTTTAAGTTTTAATGCTTTTTTAAAAATTGATTCCAGTAAAATATCAAATTTTGTTGTTAATGTGATATATTTACGTAATCCAATGTATAGTTTTTTCTATTTTCAATCATGAAATCATTAAATTTATTTTTATTTCAAGATGGATAGGTAACAGAATAGGACTGTGTTGCTTTGGTTTTAATTTAATTTAACAATTTGTTTTCTTCACATTAATTTTTCATTACACTTTTTCTATTGCTTTAAATTTCACTCCTTACCCCCAAAGTTGATGATTAACATCTTTTATCGCCATAGGGAGTTATTATTATTATTTTCATCTAAACGTCATTTGTCAACCTGTTAATTTTGAATTTGGGATATTAAGACTTAACTGCTAGGGATGAATTTGATTCAATTGTTTAAACTGTCTGAATTATCTTCATGTCGCATGATTGTTCCAAGGTTGCTTCACGCTTTTGTCCCAATTCTGGTAGTGGGAGATAGGAATGCAAAGAATGTGATAAACTATTTCTTTTTATGATCGTATAGGACATAGTATCCCGAACTGTGAGTGTTGTTTGCTTGTTTTAAACACATTTTCATACATTTATTATTAATTTTTTTCCAAATTATTGAAAAATTAGTGCAATGCATTTTTTCTTATTCGTTTTAATATTTTAATCTGTGATAATACCTTATTGTTAAGACTGAAACTTATTGTTTTCTGTTGATACATGTTCATGCCTCATTTTTAGTTTTCGAATTTATGTGAGAACGAACAAAAATGAATCCGATACAAAAGCAAGGACGATATTTATCTTATTCACCATCAAAATCTCATATTCAGGGTATGTGTAGTCTTTATTACTTTATTTTCAATGAAGAGTAATTTTTTATTTAGTAATTCAACTTTTTGAATAGGAGGTAATATGTTAGGAGGAAGTGTGAGTGGCAGTGAAACAGATATATCAACTTCTAATGAAAATTTAAGTCATGAAGAACGATATGTGATTCGACATACTCCTCGCCAAGAACCTCAGGGGCAAGAAAATATGTCTTACAATACTCTTATAATTCATGAAGATTCGTGGAATTCAAGGTATTTATAATTTTTATTGATTTACTAAAATAGTTCCTAAAACATGAACATTCTTAAAATATTTTCTTTTGGTATACTTCTTTCCATTTCATAATGAACTATATTTATTTCTGTTCCATTTTGAACTAATTACATGTATTAATTTCATAAAAAATCATCTAAATTGATGGTGCACTTGTGTATTTGATTGCATCAGTTGAAAAAATTAAAGTAATGCTAATTCAAAATGATAATTTAACTTAAGCAGAGATTTCGAGGTGACAATGATAGTGATCTTGTAAACTGACATTTGGTGTCGTACTTTTAGGATTTGTTTGGTACTAGATAGCACTATTAATTGTCAATGCACAACAGATATCTGTTATGTGAAGATTCTGCTTAAATGAGTGTAACTAAAAAACATTTTAATATTCTATTGATTTTATAAGTATATATTATTTTTTAGGTTTTGTTATTTATTCAATATTTGCTCTTTTAGTCGTACAATAAACCATAATAGACATGATATGATGCTTTAATTGATAATTTTACCAAAATTCATTATAAAAACAAAGAAAATCCGAAGATTTTTTCTGTAATTTTATAATAGAATTCTAGTAATTTGGAGTTGACCCGAAACTTTCTTCTTTTTTTTTTTTACAAAAAAAAATGAAAATTTTTCCTATTGTTTATTTTCTAGGACACATGAGAGACCTCCTCCAGTTTATAGTAGCCATATTCAAGGAGATAGAGACACAGGTGTACGGGAAATTACTGACATTCCTGACGATTATCTTCGTCAATCTCAGGTATTAATTACTTAATGTTTAGGATGAATGTTGTTGCTTACTTGGAAGTTCTGTTACTTATCATTGTTTAAAAACCTCTGTTTATATATCAATAATTCCAATATTTGTAAGTTTTGATTAATCGAGTCATTCAGAATTAGTGTACTTGCTGCTTAGTTCTTCCAATATCCTCTCGATTAGATCAAAATAGTATCAACTTAAAAGTTATGATCATTAAGTTACTCTCATTTTTTTTGAGTAATAAATATGGTTATCAATGTATAAATAAGTTTTGTTTGTTTGTAAAACTTATGTTTTAAATCTAAATAAATGAATGATTGACCAAAAATATCTTAACTTTTTAGTTTTATGATTTATATGATGCAGACCGTGATAACAATGGTTAAAACTGCAGTTGAGGAATGCAGGATTTCTTGATTATAAGGATAATTTTTAAATTGATTTTTAACCCTAACAAGATTATCCTTTTCTAAAGTTTTAAGTATCATTCACGGTTAATATTTTTGATTTTTAATTTAATAGATATTTTATTTTTTAGGTTTTAAAGCACCTTGCAAATGAGGTAAAGCGTGGAGGTGAAAGTTCCGGTGGAGAAAGTGGAGGGAGCAAGAAGCAAATGATATCGGGGTCTCGATCTATTGGTTGCGGAAACAGAAGAATGAGATCTAAACTTAGCAAGAGTCAACCAGACCTCACTGCTGCTGACCGAGAAAACACTATTCTTCGACACACTTTAGGGAATACAAGGTATTAACCATGTATTTAAACATGCCCATTTTCCAAAGTATAAAGTATAGATAGTTGCTGAATCAAATATTTTCATACTTCATATTAATCCATTGTTTATTACTAACGTTGTGAGATAGTTAATAATTTCAAATAAATATTAACGGTACTTTATTGGAATATTTTTTTTAAAAATCGGTATTTAAGCCCTATCATAGTATTTCAATGACGATAAGACAGTTCATATTAAAAACCACTTGATTATGCGTTGATAGGATGAGTTTAATTAAAATTATTTTAGCTGTTTATGAGAAAACGGTATAAAATTCATACAATTGATTCTGATTAGTTGATTTGATGATTAGTAATATCCCAGATCTAGCTTAAGTATAATTTCAGTTCTATACATTTTTTTTTATTTTTGACACACAACCGTGTAGCCCATTTTCCAGGATTTGATTGTTTGGACTCAGATCTTAAAATATTTATTTCTGTTAAAAACTGAGAATCCAAATTGATATTACTTTTCCTTAACATGATTGGTATACAAATCAGATCTTTATTGATGCTGATTTAATTCTGCCTTGGATGGGCTAACTTTAATTTTGTAGATTCCACAGAATAAAAACTTGACCTTCCCAATCTGGTTAGAATATATTGGTTATCTCTAGGAACAACCTCCTTCCCTACTTCTCACCTCCCATTTGTCAGAAATGACAAGATAATAATAAAAAACATACTTGACCTTCCCAATCTCGTTAGAATAGGTTGATTACCTCTAGGAACCCCCCCCCCTTCTCACTTCCCGTTTGTTAGAAATGATAAGGTAATAATTGTAAACAAACGAAATGAACTCTTAATGTAAATAATTTAGGGAGTGAAATTTATTTTATATGTAGACATTACTTTCACTTAGTTTCCCATGCATAAAATTAATAAGTGATAGTAAGAATTGATAAAATCATCACCATTCTTCATACAATTTATCATATTAAATTTTTATTGATATCATTGCTAGTAAACTGATGCTGAGATGAATAAAGATACAATCTTTTTGATGATTTCTTGCTGCCTAGAAGTTATTTATGATCTTGACGTTAATGTGGATTACTGAAATTTTTTTGTTTTATATGGTAAGAAACTTAGGAATGGACAATGCTCTTAAGTGAATTTGATAGGACTGTTAGAGACTTTATTGATTTTCAATGTAACATCAGCACCATGATCATTAGCTCTTAATTCAGGGTCAGTATCAAATATCAGGTGATTGATCAGCAGGGCATGTCTTTTTTGAAAAGTTATAGGAATTGAAGAAACAATGAAAAGGCTTGTAGATTTTTGAATACAGATGAGAGGAAATATGTTCCTAGAATATAAGTGACTTTTTGTTATTATCATTATCATTCTCCTCGTATATTTATTCATTGGACAATTGAAAGGATTAAGGATGCTGCGAGGAGTTTAATATTTTTCTCTTTGATGAAAAGGTGATTGAGGACCTGTGATAGGAAAGTTAAGGGAGGAGAAAGTGATCTTATTATTTTGTATCATTAGTTAATTATTAATTATGGTCAATTATTTCATATCACTGATTATTTTGTATACCATTCCTTTCTTTTTATGATTTATTTTTTCTTTGCATTTATGTTGAGAAATTAAATTAAAATATTACATTGTGACTGTTTAGAAAAGATCAGCAGAGATGTGCTCAAATGGTTGATCATCTAATGCAGGAAAACAATAGTCTTAAAGCTGAATTGGAGGCTTGTTATCACAGAGTTGCGAAAGCACACAAAGTAAGAAACTAATTAAATTATTTTATTTTTTTAGTTATATGTTTGTTAAAAAATGTAGATGCCTAATTTCGGGTTTACAGTTATTGATAGTTCTGGAACTGCCATAACTCTCTGTGAAAGTAGTTACAATGGTCCTGGGACAAATTTGTGTTTCTTAAAAATGTTTTCAACTTAATATGAGAGTATTTAGATTTATTGATATTAATTAGGTCTAGTTATAGGTGGAAAAAAAAGTTGAATGCCATGAGACCATCTGGCGAAAATTTAAAACTTCCGAGTTGTGTCAACATTGTTATTATATACTTTATATTAGGGGTATTCATGATCTTTAGTTTAACATGTTAAAGTGTGTTAAATGGTAAAACTTATTTTAAATGGAGAAATATTCTCTTCTTTTACCATGTTAAAACGATATGACATTTTAGGGGTATTCATGATATTGTGTTAAATGTAAAATGTTTTACCAAGTTAAATATTAGAAGTATAAGATTGTTAGCAGCCCTATTTAAAGTCATGTTAAATGATAAATGCATGGGAGCTCCTAGTGGATTTTCTTAGCAACTTGTTTTGTAACCTTTCCTTCTAAAACTTCTTGTTATTGTATACTTCTAAGTTCTGATTACAGTAATTTATTACAACATGCCTAAAGTAAGTGAAAAGTAGAAATGTGAAGATTTGGCTACTGATTGTCTTATTTAAAAAAGTCCAAAACAATACTTAGACTATCAAAACACAAACTACAAGCAAGTAACATAACACAATGATGTAGAGCTCAGCTGGTCTGTTGCATGACTTCATTCTCTATTTAACAGACCTAGTAATACGCTCTCAATCATGTTATATGTTATATTGTTTTAACCTGGTAAAATAAGGAAATATTTCTACATATAACATGCTTTAACATGTTAAACTAAAGATCATGAATACTCCTATAATATATTAGATATTTTACAAATAATTAAATTATTTGCATAAGAAAGTATCATGAATTCCTAATTTCTGGTTTACGTCACTCTTGAATGTTGGCAGCCCTGGGACTATTAAGTAAGATTGATTGATCTGATCTGATAAGAAGTGCCAAATAAGGTTTGTTGAAATAATTTGTTGCTTATTTTAGCTAGAAGAGGAGGTATCTAAGGTAACCCGAGCCCATGAAGAACTAGTTGCTACCTGCGATCGTCGTGAAAGGTTGGAGTCAGCACGAATATCGAGGCTTCAGGCTGAAGTTAGGAGACTGCAGGAGGCCAACCAGCGATTGCTTGGGCAGCAATTGACATCACCTGACCTGAGCAGAGTTCAGCTAGCCAAGAGAGAAGCTCTTATTGCACAACTAGTAACACAAAGTTAGTTTTCATTTTGTGTATTTTATTATTATGGCACTACACTGCCTACAAAAACCCGGGCCTCCTCCACAACAGCCAACCAATCTACACGGTCTCATGCTTTCTCCTCCACATTGTCCAGCCATCTTATCTGGGGACGTCTTCTTTTCCGTTTTCCATCCGATTTGCCATAAACCATCTTTTTGGGAATCCTTTCATCAGTCATCCTCTCCATGTGTCTTAACCATCTTAATCTTGCTCTTTTAACACCATGATGCTGGGTTCCCTGTACAGATTTATCAGTTCCTCATTCCTTCTTCTTCTCCAAACTCCATTCTCCGAGACTCCTCCCCATATCCTTCTCAATACCTTTCTCTCCCAGGAGTTGAGCATCTGTTCTGCTTTTCTTGTCAAGGGCCATGTTTCTCCCCCATAGATCAATACTGGCCTTATGATGGTTTTGTAAATGACCACTCTCATCCTTTTAGAGAGAGCTCTAAAATTCAGTATTTTCTGCAGTGAGAAATAACATTTTTTTCCTGCAGCTATCCTGGCCTCTATTTCGCTCTCTACTTTGTTATCAACTGAAACCAGGCTTCCCAGGTTCTTAAACTGGCTTAGAGAACTGAAACTGTGGTCTCTGAACGTCACTTTACTATTACTATTCTCTTCCTTATCCTCTCTTGAGCTTTTCATTTACACCGTCTAGTCTTGATTCACCTTAAGGCCCAATTCATATGCTGCTTATTTGAATTCCTGGAATGTTCCTTTTAATGCTGCTCGGGTTCTTCCGGCAATGACTTCATTATCTGCTTATGCTAAGTGTTGAGTCTGTACAGTATCACCATAGCTTCTATAAGCAATCCATGTGCCTCAGCTGCAGATTTCTTCAATTTAAAGAATTAAATCAAAAGGTCCCACAAATGATATTTACTAAGTGTGAAACAATGTTTTTATAAAAAAAAAAAATTAAAAAAAAAAGTACTTGTATTATTAACAGTGGGAACTTATTTGTACACCAAATAGTGTTAATAGGTCTATTATCTGAAGATGCGAGATTTCACTTCCTAAGATTTCAATAATGAATGTCATAATTTCGAACTGCAAACATTTATACCTTAGTGGAATAGTACCTAACTAGTAAACCATGCCAGAATACCTTTAATTATGGTTTAAAAAAAAATTAAATGAGAGAGTGAAGAGTAAGAGAGGGAGTGAATGAAAAACATCTGGGACCTGTTTCATAGTGAAAGCTAATAGTATTAGTCCATAAATACAACTATACTAATTATATAGTACGAGCACTAATAAATTTTGTTTTATGATAGAGATGACTATAAGTGATATTACATGAGTGTAATAGTAAAAAATTATTTAGCAGAATTGCATAAGTCAGTGAAATTGCATCAAATACAAACTGCAAGATTAATATTATTAGTTTGTACTTTATTATGAAACAGGGCTCTGGACGAACAATTTTTTTTTTATTTACTGACAATATCAAATCATGAGGCATATTTTCTAATGGAATCCTCCTCTAATAACTGAATAAATTAGTTAGTAAATCGAAATAATAAATTGTAGATTGAAAACAAATCTTCAAAGTATCTTACCAACGGAGTCGGACATGGTGAGGGAGTGAAAAACGATCTTTTTTAATTTCTTATTTACTACTTATAAATCAATTTTGGAAGTAAAATATAGCTTCCGTAAAAGAACAGAGGGAGTGGAATAATTTTTTTTTTTTTTCCAATAACTGGCACTCATCCTAGAGGTTGTAAATGGAACAGAAATATTTAAACATTTTCAGATAATGACCCTAATGTAGATGGTTGTTCTTGCTATTCCAGAAATGGTTGACAGAGCTATAAGTAAATAATAATAAAAAAAAAAAAATTGCTGGACCAAATGCTTTAGTCAACAGGGAGATTATGTTCAAAAATAAAGCAGTTCCACCGAGGTAAGACACTTCTTTCTAGTACATTAGGAAAACTTTTCAAACCACCCTCGTACTTTTATTATTATGACAGAAACAAAAGATGGTCATTCTCTCAATATATGATTTACTATGGAGATACCCCTTCTTTAATTGTGTTTGTGTAATCTGTCATGTGATGGTTGATTAGTGTTGGAAAAAATTTTAAAAAATGTATGATTTGTTATGATCTAAACTCATACGTCCATTATATTATATGATTTACTTACTATTTGAAATTACAGATAAAGAATTAGTTGCGACCAAGGAAAGGCAAGAAATTGAACTAGCTGCTCAGAGAGCCACACTCCAAGAACAAAGAACTCATATTGACATTCTCGATACTGCTTTAATCAATGCCCAAGCAAATGTTGTCAGGCTTGAGGAAGAGGTAGATTTTTTATTTTTTTCTATTTTTATCAAAGATGCTTAACATGTAGTCAATAAGACATTTCCCACATATATTTGATTACTCTTAAATTCTTACACATTGTGCACCAACTTGTGCTTATTTCACAACTAGATTTATTAGTAATCCGTTCGGATATAAGAGTTACTTCAGTTGCTAATTATGGTCTCTGCACTTATTGAAGGCACCATAAGGAAAAAATTATATGCTATAACCTTTTGTTCTTTCTAAATTCATAACTGAATTAAGAAAGCAGCTAATTTTGTCTCTCAAACAAATCATTTTGATTAAAGTCTTTAACTATAGAATATTAGAAAAACAGGTTATAAATTTAAGAAAGATGCCAAATCCTGATTGCTACATTCATTGATGATGGCTTATTTTCTAACATATGAAATAGATTTCATTGATGAGTAGTTTTTTTACCATATAAAATCATCATATAATTTTTAAAAAATTATCATTTATGGTTTGTTTGAATTATATCTTTGTTTTTTTTAGTGCCGGCAGAAACAAGTTCATGTAGAACGAGTAGCTCAGTTACAACGAGCCTTGTCTTCTCTCCAATTAGCCTCTGATCGCAGAGAACAAACTGAAAGAAAATTACGACTTCAATTAGAGCAAGAACTACAAAACGAACGGGCGAAACACACTAATAACCAAGAATCTCATGGTAATCTCATTAAAATAGCTGCATATATTTTTTTATCTTTTATAACAATTTATTGGAGACTAAGGATTAATATTCATTATATTGTAGTTTGAATTTATTATCTTTCTTGTTATCATTTTTATCTTTTAAAAATAATAAATTACTTCTGTTAATATGAAAATATCATTAGGAAAGAAAACTTTTACATTTTGATGAGTAAGGCGGACATTTCTCTTATTTTTTTTCCTCTTCCTCAGTTCACCAATTTTGTGCTTTTGAATTTTTTTGTCACACCTATAATTTTTTAATTCTTAATAGAAATGTATCTCCACATTATTTTTGTTTTTCATAAGTAAATAAAAGATTGAATTAAATTAATTAGAAAAATATTAATATTTTAATCAGGTGAAGGAGAAAATTTGGCCGAATTAAAGCGACAACTAAGAGAAAAAGACGAAAAAATTATGAGGCTTGAAGGTGAAACAGCTAAATGGGAACAGAAATATCTAGAAGAGAGTCAATTACGGCAGGCAGCAATCGATGCAGCAAGCATACCCAAGTATGTTGGTATTCAAATTGTTTTCATTCAGTTTATTATTGAATTTCATTCAATTGATTGTAGTATCTCAATATTTATTAAAGTTTCTCTTTCTCTAATTAGAAATATAATAATAATATAATTATAATATTTTATAATATTATAATATTTGAAAAAATATGTAGTTAATTTGTTTTGGCTCATTTAATTAAGTTATTATTGGGTATGGACCATTAAATTCTAAATGCTTATTAAGTTTCATCAATTAAGGCTATTACCGAGTGTAATAATAATGATTATTGTATTCAATGGGATTGTTTTATTGGGAGTTAACAATGATTATTCTGATTATCAATAACTTATACTTCTGATTTAAAAAGTATTGTATATATATTATTTAAACTTCATTTTAAATGATGTTTCATGAGTGAAAGGTTAAGCACAAAATTATAATAACCTCACATCCTTTGTATGTGAACTTTAACTAAAAAATTTAATTTTTAATAAAAAAGGCTGGAATATTTTTAAACATCTAGAATATTGCTGTTTGGTGGTGCATGACCCTGATTTTGCATATTTTCTTTATTTTTTTTTGTTTTTTTATTGAAAACAGTGCCATTGCTTAAAAGCTTTATGGTTAAGGTTTTTAGTTTTACACGATAAATAATCATATAAATTGCTTATTCACAATTCATTTAAATATATCATTTCTTATTATTATGATTATAACAATTTTTTAGGGACGCTAAAATTGCTGCTCTCGAAAGGACAAGTCAGGAAACCGAAAAGCTCATTGCAGAAGCAAGGTCTGACCGAATTAGGCAGATGGATGAAGTTCATGCTGCACAAAAGAAAGTTACTGACTTAGAAGCAAAGTTAGTGTTTATTATCATTTACTTAATAAATATATTAGAACCCTATGTGTCCTAATCAGGATCAACACATTACGGTAGGGCCAGTTTATCTAGAGTGTATTAAAGGAAAAAATCCATTATAATTGGTCTGATCCAAGGACCACTTTTGATTGTGAAGAATTGTACAGAGCATGTGTACTCCAGGCTTTGGGAGGAAAGAACCAGTACTGCTCATGCTCAGTACAGTTCTTGAGCCAAAAGTTGTCTTTGGAACAGACCCTAAGTTGACTTTTATATTAGGTAAAAATTTAACTACTATTCAAAACTTGATATACAGGTTACGACCTGTATTATATTAATTATAATTATATTATAATTA
>NW_027109386.1:605726-663900 GCF_000696795.3 Halyomorpha halys
TAGTGATTTAATTTCAGGATATTATCAATATTTAAATGTCACTAAGTTGTTTTATTTTATTTTGTTCTACTGAGCTTAGTATTTTCCTAGTACTATATTTTCTAACCAACCAATTTTTAATTTTTATGGCTCAAATGAGATCCAGTGGATGTTTCAATACAATTTGAGATCAAAATATTCAGAAAATATATTATTAAATGTGTTTGGTCTGTAGGTATGTTTTGATGTTTTGAGTAAATGGCTCAACCAATTTTTATTTGTGATGGATAAAATAATTCAGTAATATCCCATCAATGTTTAAAACAATTTGAGCTTAATATACTGATAAAATATTTTTATTATTTTTTAAGTATTGGAAACATACAGTGTTTACTAGCTCGTTATCTTATATAAAAGAATATAATTATGAGAGATAGTTGACCGTGGATGATGAATGAGAAGATGGTTGGGGGTGCGGTCAATGAAAAACACAAATAAGTACGATTAACTTATTTTAATGTGCCAACGTTTTAGCTAGAGTTTCTAGCCTTCTTCAGGGCTAAAAACAGAACAAGATAACAACCACAGTAAGTATAGAAAAATTAAAAAAAAAAATAATAAAAAGAAAGTATAAACAGAATAATTTTACACATAAAATGTGTAAAATCATCATCATTTTATGTGTAAAATTATTCTGTTTATACTTTCTTTTTATTTATTTATTTTTTTTTTTCTATACTTACTGTGGTTGTTATCTTTTTCTGTTTTTAGCCC
This sequence comes from Halyomorpha halys, assembly GCF_000696795.3. Lineage (NCBI taxonomy): Eukaryota > Metazoa > Arthropoda > Insecta > Hemiptera > Pentatomidae > Halyomorpha > Halyomorpha halys. The sequence continues at coordinate 606,480 of NW_027109386.1, forward strand.
TGAAGAAGGCTAGAAACTCTAGCCGAAACGTTGGCACATTAAAATAAGTTAATCGTACTTATTTGTGTTTTTCATTGACCGCACCCCCAACCATCTTCTCCTCATAAAAGAATATAAATCGAAAATACTCGAAAAACTGGAAATGCTATTACAATAGTTTTGGCAAAGGTCTGCATTGGTGTGAAAACAATTTTTTTTTAGTTAGTTAATCAGTTTACATATCCTCCTATCACAACAGCCTTGATGAAAATATGAAGAAGGTATATTAATATCTTGTCTGAAGAATCTTTAGTTTCATTCGGGTCTGAAAAACTTCCAACCAAGATCAATATGATATTCAATATATTAGGTTTCTATATGAACGCCTACTTCACTAACATAAGAAATTCAACACTAATAGATATTGCACTAGCCTTATGTCCATAGTCAGATTTTAAAAATTAAATTTTTTTTATTATCTAAATAAGAAAGATAAATCATATTGTTGATAAAATCAGATATATTTTTTATTTTAATGCAATTAACAAAAATGATTCATTCATTTGCATTATATTATTTAATTGTTTAAATGTATGAATCATGTTTTTATAAACAGATAAATTTATGAAGTATTATCTTTTTCAAAAGCAAAAGTACATTATAAATTATACAGATGATATAATTATTTATACAAGCATTATATAAACTAACGTGTAAATCTTACATAGGGTTAAAGAACTGGAGTGCAAGCTTGCTGAGAGGGATGCAATGATTCGAGTCTTGCAAAAAAAGCATACTTTAGACAAAGAGGTCTCCAGCTCTTATCCTTCCATTTCGCTCGATCCCAGTCTAAACACAGACCTCAATGTCTTGGCAACAGATAATTTAGGTATTGTTATTTAGTATTGTTTTTAATTAAATAATTCTCATGTAATTTTAGATTTTTTTTATTATTTTAAGATGTCTAATGGTGTACCTCATTCGTATTATTTTTTTTTAATAAAAATTGTTATAATTCTCTAGGTGGTGTCTCGACAACGAGTGTCTTCTCCACAGTGTCGAGTGCACTTACAAGTTCAACTGGTTTCGGATCTGGTGCTTCTTACACTGGTAAGAGTTAGTTAATATTTTTTCGTTAAACTAATTATATGACTATTTGAACTAAAAACGGCGTGAATTCACGCCCTTTTTCTGATTTCAGGCACTTTTTAAATATTGCTCAATTAAACTATCGACATTATTAAAGTCTCCTCTTTCTGTTTCAATTAAATATTTCAAAAGTGATATAGGACCATCAGTCCTCGTAGGTCTTAGTATGGCGGGTCTGGGTGGGAAGGATTTCCTCCCTTTTTTTTAACTCAGTAAATTCTCTAATATGCTTTACATATATGGTAATTTTTAAATTAATTATTTAATCAGATACAATCAAGAGTTCATCTTGGTTCTCATTCTGAGTTCTAAGGAATTATTGTCATTGTTACTTTATATATTATTTACTCCATTATGCCATTATTAGTTATTTTTTAAATGATTACTTTATTTTAATAATGTTTAGATTATTGATTATTGGTTAGATGCAAAATATGATGATTGAGTTTGTGATCAAAAACTGAAAACAAAGTAACTTAATTTTTTTTGTTCAATAAATATATTGTGCTTAATAGATAAATTAAACAATGAAACGTTTTATTACTAAAGGCTGTTATTTTTTTTTTCACAGCCATAATTATTATTTCTTTAATTTTATTTAACTTTTCCTGTTTTCCTTGTGATTTTTTTAATATATTATAGGAAATATGTTTATTGAATACATTAATGGATTAAAATAGAGAATAATTTCAATATATTAAGTGTTTATTATAATTATTTCTAGGAAGTGTAGATTCATATCATCACAAATATTCAACACCTACCGAAAGTTTCCATCACAAATCACTCGATGATCAACTTAAGGAACTGGACTCGCAACTCATGAGCAAGGTATTTTTTTTTTTCCTTTATTTCTTTTGCTTTTCTTGTTTCCCTTGCATTCTCAGATAACTTTAATGTTGACTGTGCATTCAAACAAACTATGTATGTCATGTATACCTTAAAATTACAGTGGAATCCTGATTATGAAAATGATTACAAGTGGTGGTACTGGAAAATTGCTTCAATAAGTGGTTAATTGATATTCTGAAAAAAAAAATTCTTGTCTCCCTATCTAGCCTACTGGTGATGAGCCTTCAGGTTAATCAGCAATCCTAGGATTTATCGGCAACTGATGAGTAGAATTGTTGTCAGATAAATCTGTGATGAATAAATTGTTTATAATATTCAAGATGAAACTAATCCAGAGGAGAGTGGAGAAGATACTTCTTCAAACATTAATTCACTCATATATATATATATATATATATATATTAATTCACTTTTTAAAATACTTTCAAAGTATTAGGTCTACCAGAAAGTTCTATAGATTTCTTAGAATATAACAAATCAATGATGTCATGATCTTGTTGGAGCAAAATCCTTTTTGATATCAGAGATTGCAAAAATGCTTGGATTACCTCAGTAAACCTTTTCAGCAACTAGGATTGGTGTGAAATATTTGAGATAAGTGCCACATCTTTGCATGCCACTTGAGTGCCAAATCTATGCACATCTCTGCTTGCACAGAACAAAATTGAACCCTTCTTGGATCGCATGATAACTGAAGATGAAATATGGATTACTTACAAAAATATTGTAAGGAAAAGGGTATATTATGATCCTGGAAAACCTGCCTCCTTCATCTCTAAAGCAAAGATGAGTAAGAGAATGTTGTGTTATGGTAGGACATTCTAAAGAAATTTTGAGCTGTACTGTAAAACTAGTCAAGAATCCATTAATAATGATGGCAGCTATAATATTCAATAAAGTTTATTCAAGATTCAAACAAAAATTATTATTTATTTGTTTTATTCTAAAAATGGATCTTTCCTGTAAACCTAATATATTATGCTGCATCTGGCAGCTTGTAGTTTAGCAGCTTCTGCCTTGTTATAGGATTCTTTGTTATAAAAAGATTTAATCACATATTTCAATTTTTGTTGCTCTTGATACACTAGTAACGTACTACAATTAGAACATAAAAATACTTTTTGTATAAATTGAGTGTCTCCAAAATATCTACTATTCATTAAAGCAAAACAAAACTTACTGTAAAAGACACTCAAAGTGATCCTAAGTCTGCTCACATCCTTTTCCCAATCCCAATCTTCACTAATGGAGATTCTGTCATTCTTCTTATAATAAAAGATTATAATGTAATTAGAAATTAAATTGTCTCTTTGGTGATCAGTGCTGGCTGCAATTCAGAGTATCTAAATTGGCTGAAATTTCTGATTACATAGGTTTCATTGTGTCATTGCAGTATGTTATCGTATATCTCGTCCAAGTGTCACATTAATATTTTAAGATTTACTGCAGGCTAGCCTCAGGTTTTGAAAATCAAATAAGTGATAATGCAGTATTTTTAAGTCTTCTATAGATTATGGCGACAGGCATACTTTCAGAGTTTTGAAGATTTTTACTTCAGGTAAATCAGATGGTGTTTATGTTTTTTAGATAAATTATATGAGATAAATTGAGTATGGCGATATGCATGGATACATTTTTTTAATAAAGTTGCTTTCATAACTTTTTAACTCATTGTTTTACTACTTCCTCAACTACTTGTAGTAGATTAATAAAAAAAAAAAATATTGAGATCTCCTTACTTTATGTAATTTAGGGCTTCTTAACTTGAAAAATGAGTTTAGAAAAATTGTTCTGTTAAAAAAATTTTATTTCTTCTTGCATGAATTGTGGCATAACTGAATTGGCATATTTTCTTACACTGCTAACTCGTCAGTGTCAAGTCAAACGTGGACAAATATCGAGTGCTATGAGATATAGTTATCATTTTCAATTGCGTGATCATTTTTTTTTAATTACTGAAAACTTTTTTCCATATAATTCTTAAAATTTTATTGCAAACATTGTCTTAAAAAAATTGGAATTTTTTTTTCATGATTTACGGAAGTTCAATGAAAATCATTTTCAATAGGAAGGACTGTAAAACTTTTTTTTATAAGTATGTGTGAATTATTTTTAAATATCTAATACATATACATATATTCCTGTTAACAGGTAGTTGAGGATGTTCATATCACACTTAGGCAAGAGCAGTATCACAACATAAAAATGCAACATGCGAGAAAAGTCAACTTGAAAATACTAAAAAAAAATATATTGAAATAGTTAAACAGTTATATAGTATTTTAAGTTGACTTTTCTCAAATACTACATTCATTTTTGTGTTTTGACATTGATCTTTCTAAAATGTGATATATTAGACAGATCTGTGTTAGTTTCTTTCAAAATGTTTCGAAATATTTATTTACTTACAAATTTTTTCTAACTTTCCATTAAGAAGAACTGTTTTAATTTGAATTTAGGAGTAGAAAAGTTTCTCTTTTAATTGTTAGTTGAATATCATAGTTAATATAATTCTATATTATATTCTATGTAAGATATTTCTTATGCAAATATAGTTTTGGTTAAGGTGAAATTTTATACTTCTTAGAATCATTAATTGTTCTTTTTATTTAAACTTAAGATGTTTCTGAAATATAAGGAAAGTCATGATTTTTAACTTATGAATGTGTTTACCATTTTTTTAAATTATAATAATGCTACATAATTGGCTTGTTTTATTTTATAATCTTGTTTAATTATACTTATTAATCTAAAAGGAATTCCGTTTTTTTTTTCTTTTTGAAGTTGTTTTTTGTTTTTTTTATTGAAATCATAACGGAAATATCCCCAAATTGTATTGGAGCATGATTTGTGTGTGCTGTGTCACTAATACTGCCACTTTTTTTTTTAAAGAAAAAAACATTGTATATAGTTAAAGTCCTGGAAGCTCCAATAGTTTGGGTCGTATTTTCCGTTTGATTTCAGAGAGGACTGTGCTGTTTTCCAGGATTCACTCATCCAAGCTCTCAGGCGAGAAAAGGAAAGATACCCCAGCCACTATTGGCGGGTGTGAACAGTGGAGGTTCAGGATGGGGAGAGGAAATGGTTAGTAAACCGTTAGTAATATTATTCTAATAATTTTAATTTTTTAATAATATTTTGAAAATAGAAACTCGCAGTACAATGTTTAATAATGCTGGCTCAGTTTTCTAGCCGTAATTTAAAACTTTAACTGAATCCATTCATTACCAAGAGGAAATGTATCTGTTTCTTATAATCTGATTTTATTCTTGGGAGCAGCTATGAAAACAAATTTTCTATTGTATTAAAAAAACAACTGAAATAAATTTTTAGAGATTATGTGTTAAGAAATTCATTGGGCCGCCCGTAGCTTAGTGGTTAAGACACAGTCTTACCAATTTGATGTCTATTGGTGGTGCTGGTTCGAATCCGGCCTGGGACGTTGACTTTTTTCATTGAGTGGTGGTCCCACAAAATGAAGAACTTTGACCCCCAACCATGGTTAGGCAGTATAGGACTGGGAGTCTTAGCCAAAAAAAAAAAAATTCGTTGTTTAGTAAAGAAATTTTTAAGGGATACAATTTTATATAAATTCTGTTCCTTTCAATTTTTTGAAATGTTTTTGTCTTAGATTATTGGTTATAGTGTTACAAGTGAAATTTTTTTATTTTTTTTACTTTATTTTTATGCAACCACAGATTTACATTCTTTATTAACAGTTTCATATAATTAATATCATATCCCCAAAAGTGGAGTGCTATATCTCAAAAATTGGGTATTTTAAGTTATCGCCATCATTGGTGGAACCAGGATGGAATATTTTCTGGTCATTGAAATGATGTAATTTGTGTTTGGCAGTAAAGGATTTAATTAATTTTATTATTTTTTATGTGTCTTTATTGTTGAAATTAGTAGTAGTTTTAAAAATATTGGGCTTATAATTTCCTCATACCTGATGTCAATATCCTTTATTTAACTAGGCCGAAAAATTAATTGTCGCAATTTTTTATGGGTACGGTCTTAGTAAAAACAATAAATATTTTAAATAAATTGGTAACATGACCATAAATATTTGTAAAATTATATAAGTAATGAAATAGTCAAAAAATAGTTATTTAATTTTAATCAAACTTATATTATTATTATTTATAATTTAGTTATTCTAGTGTTCAATATTAGGTTAATTTTACCCTTTTTTTTCAAGCTTAAAGTATTTTGTTTAATCCTAGGTATTGTTAGAGAAGCAGGGGCTGTGTTCGCAGGCGACCCGCCAGCCTCCAGAGAGATCTGCTTCTCTCCCTCCTTCATCCTTGCCGAGGCCAAAGAGAAGCCCTGGCAAAAAACTCGGAGAATATGGTCGTTTAAGTGATTCCAAGGAGCCGAAGGGAGAATCATCTCCCGTCCGCATTATACCTCTTGGAAGGAAGGTTGGTGAGTATGGAAGGCTATCAGATTCAGAGTCACGAAAGACTTCTGATTCGGACAAGTTGAGGGAGTCGCCTGGAAGGTCATTACTTCCTCCTCGTAGCTATTCTCGCCTCGAATCCGAATCTGAGTCTAAAAAGCAGGAGAAAGAGAGGTCAGTAAGCCGATCCCCAGTTACTAAGACTACTGAGACTGAGATCAGAATGTCTCCTGTTCAAAAATACAACCGATTCTTTGATAAACCTACAACTTCAGAAGGAAGCAGTGAGTATCAGCAGAAGAGAAGCTTTCTTCCACCACCTAGGAAGATCTCAGACTACGGCTGTTTTGAAGAGCAGGCAAAGCAAGAGCCTAAACTAAGACGTGGATCGCTCCACAGGGAACAACAAGGCTCCCAGCAGCCACCTAAGACAGCTGTTAGGTCGTTGCCGAGTCCTAACAAATACAGGATACAGTTCTAGACACTGGGCAAATCATTTTTTGTTTTTATTTATTTTCAGAATTGAATATCTCTCCCTGATAGTATTCCTGAATTGTAGTGTATGCTATTTCTCTTCTTCCTTCTTTTTATTTACTTAACTACTTATCTTTTTGATATTTTTAAAATGGATTATTACATTGATTAGGTATTTGTTCATCAAAGTGTTCGTAAAATTGAAACAATTAGGTCACATCAGACAATATATGTTAGTAAATGTTTTGAAAGTTTTAAAGAGGAAGAGTTATGTTATACACGGTATTGGTTCCTATTTTCCAGTGATGATAGTGTATAAACGCCTACCCTCCACAATTAATTTATTATCGAGAAATGAATCCCTAAAATGTTATTTCATTCCAGACTGATAGCGTGTAATTTTGATATTTAAAAAAAGGTTGTAAGCTTTTTCTTATTTTATAGTTTGTAAATAGAGGAATGAAGTTGTACTAATGGTTTTATTGCAGTGCCAAGGTTATTTTGTTTTGTTCTTACTTAACTATGATGGACTGCAGAACGCTTAGTATATTAATGAACTATTGTGAATGTTATTCCTTTAGGGAATTAATGAAATATTAATGTAATTTTATCAATTGTATAATGATATCTTGAACGGATATGTTTGAATATCTGGTAGTCTTAATAAGAATTTAGGTCTTCCATTTGGTTTTCCATTGTATTAAATTATAAAAAAACCTGGGAGCTGCCCTTATTTTGTTGATAGTAATTATTCTTTTATTAGAACTCAATGGATTTAATTTTTAATAGTAAATGTTTTATTTATTTGCTTTGTAAATTTAGTCAATTATCAAATTGTCTATTGACAATTGATTAACCTTAAATTGAATTTTAGATTTATGAGCTTGATCAAGGATATATAAGTCCCATTAATTACTGTTGAAATTCTTTATTCTGTAGCTGTTTAGGAGCGAAATAGGGAACTTAAAAATAAAATTTAACTTATGAATTTATATAATTCTTATAAAAAATAAGTAAATTTATACTTCTCGTTTTTCTTATTTTTTGAGAGATAATAGGATTATGATTTTGAGTAATATTGTTGCAAACTATGTTCAAGTTTTATTTTGTTAGGCAAATATTAAATTATTTTTAGAATGTCTGAAGTGGTACTAATGTGCTAGAATTATTAGTTATTCATTAAAATAAACTACTGCCTGTTCTGTTACAAGTTACTTCATATAAATTAATTATTCAAAAATTAATCTATTTTAAAGGTAGTACTACTATACTTCAGCTCGTAATCTAGACTAAAAATGAACCTCCAGGCCTAAGTCATGATTCTGGCCATCCTCTTTGATGTTCTCAACTACTTAATATTTGTATATTTGAATTTTTTTTTTTTTTTTGTTAAATTTTATTTTAGTATAGGTCCTTAATAATCCAATGAATTGTTGAAGAGATAGCCTCGATTATCAAATGGTCTGAATTATAGAGTATATAGAATAAATATGTAGTGTGGTATACAAAAATGCGCCTCATTTTACATATTTAAATTTCAAACTTTTTCGACAACATAGATAATTGCTAAGTGCATATTTATTTACATTGCCAATTTAAAAAAAAAAAAATTATTTTGAACACATTGTTTATATTTTCGGACGGACTGTATTGCTTACTGAGATCCAAAGACCAAATCCGTCATATTTTCTTCTACTCACACATATTCTTATCAATTGGGTTTTATTGACGATTAAAGAGTAGTTTCATGAGCCTATTTAGACTACAGTGTCATCCAGACTTCTGAATACTTACAACTGAGGTCCTACTGTAAGTGGAAGGGCATTACATGGAAAATGAAAAAAAAAAAATACGATAAGAATTTATAGTTGGAAAACATAAGCCTTTTGTCACTGTATAAAAAGGTTTATGTTGTAATTTTTTTTCTTTAATATCTGGTTGTGTTACAGGAAATTTAAATTTTTAGTTTAGCATTTAAAAAAAACAATAGTATGCAATTAATCTAAATATGTTTTTTGGTTTTATTTAATTCTTCCAATGAGCATGCTTTGTAGGGGCTCAGTACATGAGAGATAGTTCTGCTAGTAGGTAGTTCTAATCCATAAGTTGTTCTGATATTGAGTTATATTTTATTTGCTACATCCTAAAAATTTTGTTTATCTCGATACAACCAGATTATTTTATTTTATTTTGATTTCAATATTAGTAACTTTCACTTTTCTTGTTACAGAAAATGTAATTAGCTAAAAGTTTGAAGTTACATTTGTTTAATATCATCCTTTTTTCTACTTTAGTAGGATTTTTTCTAATTCATTGTTTTTTTATTGTTAAATAATGAATCTCCGACGTTTCTAATCACTAAAGGCTACAGTATCTAATACATTCCAATAAATTATTATTTAAATGGCTTCCTATTGTAGGTGATTTGTTTTAAAAAATAAGATAGATACCTTTACAATAACTTGTTAGAGGCGCCTGAAATATTGTAACCTTTTTTTTATCACAAAATTCATTAAGAATATAGCTTTAAGCATATTATATATCTGTTGCTTATTTATAAACAAACTTAAAATTATTAAAAAAACAAACACTATTTTCCTATCAATGTTTCAAAACTCAATAATCATTTATCTCTTTAGGATTCGTAACTATTTGAAATAACTTTTAGGTAATGGTGTTGAGGATTTTGAAATTTTGAACACTTCTAACAAAACTAAGAGTAAGATGCCGTTTTTCAATTTCAAGCGTTTTTTAAATATTGCTTGATTAAACTATCTTAAAGTTTCCTCTTCCCATTTTAAGCTAATATTTCAAAAGTGATATAGGACCGTTGCTCTTCGGGGGTCTTAGCGGGGCGTGTCTGGCGGGTAAAGATTGCCTTTTTTTTGTGTTATGATCTCCTCTTGTGAGATTGTGACATGTCGTACATTGACCAACCAACTCGCTTATAAATATATATGACATGCTCTGGCCCATTTAGCACCTAAGCATATATAAGACAGATAATTTTTTCCCTTATATTTCTCAAGTGCTTAGCTGCAGGGATATTATATATCCTTCTCAAGAGTTTGTATTTTTGGATAACATAAATAATTTTCATATAAACTAAAAATTTGTAAACTCCTTGTTCATTATTTCTACCAATTTAATCTATGTCAGATTTTTGTCATTACTGAGACATCATAAAAAGGCACTTTGTGTAAAGTTGCCTAAAATATACTTTATTTTAACATGAAAATACAATTTTAGATAGGAAAGTTAGTTATGTTATCTAAATTGAAAACAAAAATATACTGATTCTAATTTAAGTATACTTTTTTACAATGATCAAAACCATAAAGTAGAACAATATATTATGTATCAACAAATTACTGCTTACACATATCATTGAATTTATGTAGAGATCTCCTTTGAATTAATTGTACTAATATTGGCAAGGTAGATCAACTGTTATATGAATATTTTATGATATTGTCAATTTTTCATTCTATGTTAAAGCTTTATCCTATTTCAACAGTCTCTGTGATATTATTGTTTTCATAACCAAGACCCAGTGAATTATCTTCCATATGTATTTATATATATATATATTTTTTGTCGACAATGCATACTTTTTTAATGTGGGGCTGAAATCATTAGTATTATACTTGTTAAAATTAATGTCAAAAGTATATTCCATAAAACCTTGATGTTTCTCGGGAATGTATTTGTTGTAACCAAGTGCCTTGTTTGCCTGTACAAATAACTCAATACATTGTCTAGAACTTTTATATTCTGTAGTTAATTTAAACGAGCATTACTTTGCCTATTACAGATTTATTGGTCGTCTCTTAAGAATGTAATATTTTCTGGTTGATCTAGTCTGACGAATCTAACTTTGTAATATAGAAATAAAGTTTATGAGTAATCTATTATGTTCCTAATCCACAAGTTTTACTAATAAAAATGAAGTAATTAAATTTTAGGCCTAATCTTATAGGATTTGTATGCTTTGTCAATATAAGAACAATATTTTAAATTTTAAAAGATTAATTTACATTTATAGAAATCATTATTATTTTAATATTGAATTAAATTAACAGGATTATAATACATCTAGAAAGATCAACTAGTCTGTTACATTTATTATTTTAGTTAATCAAAAAGATAACTTTATAAATATATTCTTTATTACATCTAGCTTATTTAATTATTTTATCCTTTTGCCCCACCATAATTTTTAATAGAAATTATCAATTGTAATTCTTAACTTGGCTTGTAGTACAATTGAGGTAATGAATTCCCAAACCAGCCAAATCCATTTAAATTACTTTTATTTATTTAAATAACAGTTTTGGTAGGGCCGCCCATAGCTCAGTGGTTAAGACACCGTCTTACCAATTTGATGTTTATTGGCGGTACCGGTTCGAATCCGGCCTGGGACGTCGACTTTTTTCATTGCGTGGCGGTCCCACAAAATGAAGAACTTTGACCCCCAACCATGGTTAGGCAGTATAGGACTCCAATGGGAGTCTTGGCCGAAAAAAAAAACAGTTTTGGTACTCTATTCTCAAAACAGTTATATTGCATGTGAATTAACTTTTGTTGAAAAAAATCATTTTATCTTGTGATAATATTTTGTCAAAACTGTTTTAAAAAAAATTCAAAATCGAGTTTGCTGGTTTTTTAATGCAATGCCTCAATTAATTTATCAATATTCAAAAATGAGTAGTCATATGCCTAAAGACAAGTTGAAGCAAATGAATACTGAAAACTATTACTTTTTACCTTCTGAAGAAAAGACTAATCATTTTTAACTTTAACAACTCAATGTCATGTTCACACGATCTTAATCAAATATCATTCTTCTCGCTTCTATATTTTCTTCTTCATTGTATCTTGTATCACTATATTTGTTATTACTAGATTGTTACTAAAATGTAGGTGAAAAAAGGAACATATTTCAAAAACCGCATAAGTTAAGTTTTAATACAATTTTTTATTGTGAATGTTTCCTTAACTTGTTAACTCAACCATTTTAATGTAAACTGAGACAGAATGCAGCCTGTGATTGGTCCCTACTTTTAGTATGAAAGCATGTGCAAAAAAATTGACATTTATCTGATGAAATTTTTCTGAATATTTATTGCACTGTCATAAAATAAATGAGAGATCATGCTGTCTACAAAAAAGACAAATTTTTATTTGGAGCTCATATATCTTTAAAACTACCTACAACACTAGAAAACCTAAAAGTAGAGTAAATTTTTGAAATAAGAGCCCTAAAAGCTATTTACATCCAATAGGTCCCAAGATTTTTTTACTTATATATTTTTTTAGAAAGCAAAATTTCATAAAAAATGTAGTGAAAAATCAGTAGTTAGTGAATTTATTTTGGGAATTTTATATCCCAGGAATCATTAGATGTAGATAACTATATTAACTCAAATTAAAGACAGTTTAATGTGCTATAAAGAAGTTTATGAGTTAATAATGTATAATGTTTATGTGTAATAATGTTCTATAAAGAAGTGTTAATCTTCGTAAGAATTTTATTAGAAAATTTCATCTCATGACCATTACACGAACAGATGTCTGTCAGCACTCGAATTAAAGCTAATTTAATGTTAATGTGCTATAAAGTAGTGTATAATATATTCTTCATAGGAATAGTAGTTTTCATGATACTCCGCCTACCCTCACCATCCTACTTCCTTCAAGGTAAAAACCATGTAATTTCTTCCTTATACAACACTGCCCTGTAAAAATTGCTTAAACAATATAAGTCAGTGCCTTATTTCATTCTTGCATGTACCGCCTAGATGCATTGAGCAATTAAAATTATTATCATCTGTCATTTAATTTCAAAATGGAAGCTGTTCAAATAAACCATACCTTGGCCATTTATCAAAATAGAGACAGAATATAAAGTATTTTACTATCATACTAAAGCCTAAAAATCAGAAATAAAGAAAGCTTTTCCTAGAGACAAGTGGGATTTTTTGTAGGTTAGGCCCTATAGTCTAAGGTCACCACAGAATCATCATCGAAACAACATTACCATCAGCCATTTTATATCAAAATGACAACCAATTGAAGGCATCTTATTTCCTTATCTCAGCCATTTATGAAGATAGAGGAAAAGGTGTGATGTTTAGAATCATGGATTAGGTAAGGGAAGCACCACCATTAATAATTTCAACTTAATATTCTTTGTTGTTTTTGAGATTAAGTGATCAATTAGTCAGTAAGTTGTTACAGACACATAAGGTACAGTTCATATAGTGAAAATACAACAAAAACGGTCACACAACTGAAAAGTAGAGAAGTATATTTTTTTTTAAACATAAAACAACAATAACAATTATATTTCCCAAATAAATACATAATTAAAGTATATATCACATCTATCTTGTAAACAGATTACAAATCTATCACATATATCTTGTAAACAGATCAACAATCTATCACATATATATATTGTGAACAAATTAATAATAAGTTACATTCACAAGTATTTCTACAACCCTATCTAGATGATTTATTTGTCCAACATTTTAAAGTAATTAGATGGTTACTTAACATCAAAAAATAATTTCATTATTTTAAAATGTGAACAAAAAAATCTAATTTTTCATTACATTGGCGATTAGGAAGACATGGTTTTCTAGTTATAACTTTCTGAATTTCACTTCATTAAACTCAATTGGTCTGCTCGTTCAGCAGTTGCTCGAACCGCATCCATCAAACCGAACCTGAAAGCAAAATTGATTAGGGCTAAGAAAATATAGAAAAAACAAATGGTATAGGGCAACCACGCTGCAAAAATGTTATGGGAATAAATGCCTAATAAATTCTAGAAGAAATATTATCACTAAAGATCAGCAGTGTTCTATAAAAATGGCAAATACAACTATTTTCAGAAAAATAAATCGGTATATAGTTTAAATAATATTATAAATTTAAAAAAGTATTGATGCTATTTTTAATTGGACATATTCCAAAGATAGTACCATAGACTGTGTTTACATTCTCTACTGAGATCTTCCACGACTGCCCCGTAGCTAGTAGTGTTGTCAAAATGTGGCAACTCTGGTAGCTGCCAGGGGTTAGCAAAAAGGACAACTAGGCCCACTCGCCCGACTAGTTCTTCCGACCAAATACTAATACTAATACTATTCTATCTACAAAGGTCAAACACAAAATAAATGAATAAAAAATTGTTAGATGTGGCACTATTTATAAAAAAACATGTTATTTTGAACTTGACCTAGTCTGGAAAAATTTTTTTTCTTTTTCTTTTTAGTTCATTAGTTTAAAAAAATTATTTCATATTTTTTTTTTTTTTCATAAATTCTTATTTATTTAATTAGATGTTTAAAACATAAAATAAACAAAGAATAACTTTTAAGTTAATTTAAATAATAGATGACAAATTTATTCACAGATGAAACTATTATTCAAATAATGGATTGTTGAATTCAGCCTTTTAATCAAATCACTTTGATCAGTTTAAATAAAGTCAAATATATCAAGTGAAAAATGAAATTGTACTTTTCTGTCCTCTACCTTAGATAATTAAGAAAATAAAACAAAACAAGATTTAGAATCAAGTTCATCAAATAATTCAGTAGTTTGTAACAAAATGTAAAGGTATTAAATACCTGAGCCGAGATTCCTCTAATTTGTGAACACCTACAATAGTTGTTCCTCCAGGAGAACAAACTTCATCTTTCAATTTCCCAGGGTGTTTTTCTGTTGATAATACAAGTTTTCCAGCTCCTAAAAATGAATGGTGTATACAATTAATTAATCTACATATTTACTAGTTCATTTAACTAAATTATAGTAAAGAGTTTTAATTAAAAGAAGTAAATATTCTTCAAAATAGAAACCAACACTTCATCAATTAAAATAAGATAATCAACAAACAAAAAAGGCTTTTTACAATATATGACAGATTTTAAAAATATCAGCCATTGATTTTATATCTAGAATAAGACTATTTACTCTAAATATTTAATTAGATGGTATTTAAAAAACAAAATATTATTTGCTGGTTGTAGAATAATAAATAAAACTGTTAATATAAATGCCCATTTAGCTATAAATGAAGTTATGCAACATACAGTGAAACTTCTCTTAACAGATACCCCTCTATAGCAGACATCTCTTAACAGACACCTATCAATAGCGGAATTCTCTCTCAACAGATACCCCTCTATAGCGGACTTCTCTTAACAGACACCCCTCTATAGTTGAGTTCTCTATTAACAGACAATTTTATTAAGATTCCAGTCAACAACGTACAAACCAAATGCATTCGAACCCCTCCACTCCAGACAAAGGCATCAATTCTATTCCTCATCAGAGCTTTTCTTTATTTATGGACAAGTCATAAAATATGTATGTAAATGTATAAAATCAAGAATTAAATTTGTGAATCATTAATTTTTGTAAAAAAAATTAAAACTACATTGTTGTAGTGTATGTATCCATATAGTTAATTAAAATTGTTTTTCAGTTTTTTAGACACTACTTCCAGATCCTATCTTATACACATCTTCTTACCTATATAATATATTTCATCTTTCATTGTTATCAATCTAATACTTCCATGATTATTAATCAAATATTTTATTTTCAATTCATTGTTATATATATTTCCAAATTTTTTAGTTTATTTATTTAAATTTTTATGTTTCTCTGAATGATGGTTATCTCTTTTTGTTTTTTTAGCCCTGATGAAGACCTGAAATTCAGGTCGAAAAACGTCAGCACATATAAATAATTGTTTGTTTATTTGCTGACTGCATCCCCCTCCCTAACCATCTTCTCCACTTAATAATCTACGGTCAATTATCAAAACCTCATTAATTATTGCCAATGTACATAAAGAGTAGTGTACCCGTATATTCTGCAAGATTCTAAATTGGAAAATTCTAGTTATTTAATTTATTATTTTTTTAGTTATTTATTTATAAAAAAGTTAATCTAAGTGCCTAAGTGAAGTTAAATTTTTTGTGTTTTGGATTATTTAATATATATAATCATACCACAGTAACTTTGTCCTCAAAAATAAGTCTTTTCCATCTAATGGGCAAATTATGATTCCTCGTAAGGTATTCATTACAGGGAAGTTTCACTGTATAGGCTGTAATGTTTAATAATAATTATTATTAATACCAGATTAAAATTAATTATTACAATTTTTAAAACAGCAATTACAAAGACAATTCTAAAAATTAAAATAATTAAATGGTTGTCCGATGAAACTTGGAATTAAATTTATGAAATGCTGGCTCAAATAAAATTGATTTTAATACCTTATCTACTGCAGAACTATAAACTTTTTGTTAAATACCAAAACTTACTTCTCTTGAGCCTATAAATACCATAGGTACGAGCTATTGTTCTAATTAAATTAATCTCCATTTACATTAGTGACCCCATTACTGCATTAGTGAACCATTTACAACAAAGGACTATTATTTTATGTGATGAGAAGATGGTTGGGGGTGCGGTCAGTAAAAAACACAAACAAGTTGAGAGTTACTTATTTAAGAAACTCTGGCTGAAACGTTAATATAATTACATATTTCATCAGTTACATAATTTCTTTTATTTATTAATTTTTTTTATTACTGATTTTTTTTTTCTTTCCATAACTTTCATTTTTAATTATTATTAAATTAATATATTCATATTTCTACGTTTCTTTGCATTATATAATTCTAAAATTTTCTTTCCTCGATTATTTTATTCTACTGACATATTTAATTAAACGTTTTATTTTCCACTTTTTTCATCACTTTATTTATACTAATTTTCATTCTGTATAATTATTTACTTGTGTCATTCTATTTATAATTTCTCTTTTTATTTTTTTTGTATTCATTGGTTGCTATCTTGCTTTTTGTTCTTAGCCCAAATGAAGGCTAGAAACTCTGGCCGAAATGTTAGGTACAATTAAATAAGTTCTCACAAATTGTTTGTTTTTTACTGACCGCACCCCCAACCATCTTCTCACATTATGACTATTATTTTAGATTTGATGATAATCAAACTGCACTGCAATTAATCAAGCTGTTATTAATAAATAATAAAAACAAAAGCACTTAATTATTAAGTGTTATAAAGATTAATAAATTAATTTGTTAGTTTGTAGTTTTTTTTTGGAAGTTACCTAATTGTCTGTGAGCTATAAGTGAATTATTTATTATTCTGGATTGTTCCTTTTATTATTCTTAATCAGTTTTATTACCAGAGCCCATATTTTAAAGCAGTAAAAACCCACACAATATGTCATAAAATATACAAAAAAAAAAAATCAAATTCCCAAAAATAAATACAAATTTTCCAAATAGAAAATCAGTAAACTAACTCTTTGGCACTACAGACCAAGTAAGTCTTCACCAAATAACCCTATGGCCAAACTTCTCACCTGTTAGCCTTCACAATTTGTCTCCAGGGATATCTTATTTCCAAAACATATGACTGATTCTAGATAAGTGAAGTGATTCAAACTTTGATATTCAAATTAACACATTTCCACTAGTTCTTGAACACATAATCAGTTTCAAGCCCTACAAGCAAGTACTAGGACTTCTGATCCACATTCATTTCTGTAGTATGCACTACCTTTGCCAACTTTAAAAAAGTATACAGCATTATTGAATCATGTGCCACCTTTACCAGAACCAAATTAAACACAGGCAGGTAATGATTACATGATAGTAATAAAACTAATACAGAATTGTAAAAGGAACTTTTGTTCACTAACAATTTCAATCAATATCAAAATTGTATCATACATTTGGAATTCCCAAGCAGCTTGCAATTGACTCATAAGCTTAAATTACAAAAGACAAATAATTAATAAGTACTAACCAACTACTCTATAAGAATGAAAGCAGAAAGGTAAAAATAATGCAAAAGATCCATACCAACAAGATTAATTACTGATTAGTTAGTTACCTTGATAGAAGCTGCTAGCAGGCTGGAAATGTTATACTTCATAACTGCAGTTAGAAATGCAGAAAGCTAAGATGATTAAACTAAATAATTTGATCCAAAAACCATTATTTTAGCAGATACATAATATCCTTATGGTGAAAATAAAACCTGTAAATCTAAATTAATTGGCTATTATAAAGTCACTTTTATCAAAAACTCAGGCAATTTGAACTTCCAGATAGCAATGAAGATATTTTTCAACTTCAACCACATTTATTTTATTTTTTGTTTTCTCTTATTAAGACAGTAATATAAGATTAAAATTTAATAATAGTCACATACACACAGACTGATCAAATCATTGCCTATCAAGGTGTATTCTGACATAACTGGGCAAATTTTTAACAATTAATAAAATTTAAAAAAGTAAAAAATAGGAGGGAAATAATTGGATTTATAAGTAAACATTAACTATCAATTTAATTAATTGATTAAATCACTAATTAAACCCAATTAATTACTTAATAATTAATTTATGGAAAGAATTAAAACATCACATTTAACTATTATCCTATCATAATAGCCATATATCAACTTCAAAAACCAACAAATGATGAGAAAACATCCAGACATGCTATAAACAGGGTTTCTGAAAGATGAGATGTGCTTGCAGAAATCTAAGGACGGTATTGAGAATATGGGAAAAAGATCAATTTTTTAAAAAAATATATACAACTATAAATTATTTTTTGTTATGGAAGATAATTTTTGTTAAATATTTTAACACAAAATCAAAAGTTGTCAAAAATCTTGTAAGAGTTTCATGGTTTCATTTTTCACTTATTATTTTGCTAAACAATGACATTATTAAAAAAATAATGTCTAATAATATGTAAAATATCTAGCTATAAGGTAGATATGGTGTGACAGTTCACTGTCGAGGTGTATGTATACATGTGATAGTTAGCATGACAGTAGCTTCACTACCATTACATGTACTATCAACTATCATGCCAGGCCTAGTGTAACAGGGAAAACTATCATGACAGTAACTATTATATAGTTTATACTATGACAGTGGCTGCAATTAGTCCTACAATTACTGAAAAATTTCACTCTATAAAAAAGTCTTTCATGCTGGTTCCTACACAGCATATGACTACATTTTTCTATAGTGAATTATAACTTAGTAGATTATAATAATTAATAAATAAAAGTTTTTAATAACACATTATTTAACTTTTAATAGAACACAAAAAAATTATACATAGTTAAATTTATTTAGATTATCATTAAGTATACAATCATTGAACCTTGCCAAAGTACTGAACTAGTCTTATTAAAATATCTGGTAAATTTATCTCTAAAAAAGTTATAGTATCTTTTCAATTGACCTCGTGGCTATTAATTGGGATGTGCATGCTGGGGGGTTACATCTTTCATCTATTTGAACTGAATCTGTTTCAAAATGATGAAGATAAATAGCTAAGTAATTTTGAAATCTACGAATGAGAAAACAGAAGTGAGCTCTTAATTCACACACACTAACCTGTTTCTTATTCAAATGATTTTCCTACGATTGAACAGATGGTAACAACTGAGTTAAATTTGGTAAGTTTGGAGGAGATTAAAGTCAATAAATTCAATCTAACCAGTCCAAGTGCAATTCCTGAGTAAATGTCAATACTTAAGGTCTCTTGCACCACAATGTGAAAAAACAATATTTTTATTTTAAAAATCCAAGAAACCTACTTTACCTAGATAACTTAATCAAGATGGGACTAGGTATATGTCAAAATGGTTAAAAGGTTGGACTAACCATGGACAAAAAAAATAAGTGTTTTGAATATTAAAAAGTTATTATTATTTAAATGCCCCTTCTCTATATAAATTGTATTCAAAATAATACGTAAATTTACTATCAAACAAGTTGATGAAGTTTATTAGAAAATAATTGACATTAGTACATCAATAAATAAAATATATAATTTGTCATATTAAAAAGTTTATTTATATATTCATAATACTTGATAAACATATTAATGTAACCTTTAAAGAAAGTAAAAAATTAATTTTTTAAATTTGGTTATTTTATTTCTGATATAATACTGCGAGAAATATTTATTGTGAACGGCTAGATGGATGTTCCAGAGGTTACAGTGATGAGGGTTGAATTCCCCAGTCAGACTGGCGGAAGTCAGATTAGCGAGGTTATACTGTATACATATTTTTTAAAAAAATAGAGCCAATTCTTATTGTACTTACCTGGCATTCAATGTTTCATTTCTTCCATTTTCGTTAAATTTATATATGTTTATTGTACAGATAACTATTTAATAATATAAATAAGCTGTGATTTCCCATAACTCAAAAGAAATCTACAACACAATTTTAGAACTTTGAAAAATAATAAAAAATCAAAATAAAGGAGACATCTGGTCTGTAATGGAGACATCAAGCAAAATTCCCTTTTAAATATTACCCAACATGTTTTTCTGCTTAACTATTTAATAATTTATTCAAATACGAACATATCATTAACAAAAAACTAACTAGATGCAGAAAACTTTTAAAAATTTAAAGGTATATCCATATGTTGACTCTTCATATGTTAATCAATGTATTGATTTACCTCAAATTGGTGAATTCTAAACAATAAATTAAATAATTTACATTGATGAGTATAATATGAGAAATTTAGATCAAGTATGAAATGTCATGTGACAAAAATAAAAATATAGGCCAAAAAGAGTAAAACGTGGAATTTTATGCAGGAAAAAATCAAAACGTGCAAAGTTGTGGGTAAACCCCAAAACAAGCAGTTTTGTGAAAAATAAAATTGGTTTTATTTGAATGTCTTTTCCATGATTCGAATTCTTGTCGAGGGTTGGTAGAAATTGAACCTAAGGAATAACAGATACAATTGCACGAAAATATGGGTTTCCAGTAATAATGCTTGTTTACCATCAGAGGTGAAGGTAATTTTCTAAATGATGGCTTTATCATTAGGTTTGATAAGGCTGTATGGAGGATATGGCTAGCCAACAAAGATATACCCTAGAGAAATAATATAAAAAGATATTAATTATTATATTTCTATCATTTTCAATATTTTTGTGCTCTCTTTTACTTAACAGAGTTTTTAACCAAAAGTAGTAAAAAGTAGATAACGTGCAAGATATTTGAGCTGAAGGAAATAAAACTATTTAAGAGGAAAGTTCAGTCAGAAGAAATTTAACAGTACAAGATTCAAAAAGAAAAAACAGAGAGGACAGATTTTAACAAATTTAACACAATATAGTAAGGTGAATGCTATCAATAAAATATGAAACAATACGATCCTAAACTCACAAGAAAATCTACGGAAGAGCTATATTTAATGAAAGGTTAGTTGTAGAACTATGAAAAATTATTGAAACTTTTTATTTTTAACAAACATTATCAATGACAGTTGAAAAATGCACTATACCTAACAGGCAAAGAATAGATAATACAAAAAATTTAAAATGGTTTAAAACTAAAGAAAATTAATTAAAGGGTCCTTGAAACTAAATCTCGTTTCAAAAAAATACTGAATTTAAAACTATTAATTTGATATAGTGTCAATATATACAGATTTTTATTATTTGCTACAATACTAAGACTTATCCATGGTCAATTTACACCAATTTTTTTTTTTCAAAGTTTTCACTTCTGACATGAGGTCAAGTCTCAGAACTTTAGAAAAAACTTTAGCCCATCAAATTTGTTCATAAAATAGCAAAAAAGTATTTTAAGGGTTTTTCGTAGTTCTAAAACTCCACAGTTTTGTAAGAATCAGCAAGTGACACTTTTGTACGTTTACTAGTTAGTAGTGCACTAAGGAGACATGCAGGTTTGTTATAAGCGAAAAATAATTCCTAGCAAGAAATACAGCTAAAGACCTAGTTGAAAACATACCTTCCACAGCTTTAGCTGCGAGCTTCAGGGCTAAATCTCTAGGAACGCCCCGAAGAACTGCACCATCGGCGAGTGCTTCAATTGCCATGAAAATCTATAAACTCAATAAAATTAAATCATCAATCATTCAGTTAAGAATTTAATTTTTTCCCATTACCTTTGTTTATTTTCTTATTTATGTTTACAGTAAAAATATTTTACTCATGAGAGCTTTCAAAATATTAATTTATTTAAAAAAACACGGTTTCAAAAAATAATAATTAAATATTATTAAAGAATAAATAAACAAACTGATACAAGAAACACTTTAATAACTTTTAAAATGAACTGTTGAAATACAATACCAAAGTATAAAAATAATCATTTCTCTTTCTTTATATAAATATTAAAACATTACGGGGTCCAAACTAAAAAATCCAAAGTATTAAAATTCAATTATAAATCATTAAAAAAAAAAAATACAAACTTATCAACATAAACTAAATTGAATGATCAATAAAAATAGATACAATTTTCTTTTTTAGCTAAACAGAAATCCTACATAAAATTATAAACAGGCAAATAAAACAAAATCTTAGAATTCTTAATATAAACACAAAAAATAAAGTTTGATAAGTAATAATAGCTGAATATCAACCAAATAAATTTTAAAAATAATAATAAAAAATACCTCCAAAAATAAAATAAAAAAGTACAAAAACTTACTTTTAAAAATCGAAAAAAAAAAATATATATTCTCTTAGCACATATGATAAAAATACAAATTTAAGATTGAATAGTACACAGACTACAATATGTTGAGAACAATTTACATAAAACACAAATTTCTTCTTCTTGAATATTAATTTTATGAAATCTTAAGCGATACAGTTGGAAATAGGGCTTCCATTTGAGCATGTCTAAAAATTTAAATGAACCCTTATCAATAAAAAACCTGAGGAACTGTCCTGATCTATAAACTGATCTCTTGCACAATAGCCATTTGTCAGTGCAGAGGCTAGGGTTCTGACATCTCAGACATTCAAGGACTTGCCTTACAGGCTGTCTGTTATATGTCACAAAGGTATCAACAACCTGCATTGAGGGAAGATCAACAAGCTTCATCATTACAAATGGAGTACCATCTTCCTCCATTAAATGTTGTTTTAAGAGCCAGTCAACAGTCTGTTCGTCAGAGCAGGATACCAAAAAATGACCATTCCGTAAAAGATTAGTAGATTCAAATTTGGGTGAAAATCCTGAATTGAAAGTAGATTTGATCATTAGAATAAGCGTAAGACGGATTTTGGCCGCCATGTTTTGGGATATGTAATCTTGCTGATTGAACCGCATGATAACAACCTGAAGAGGATGAAAAGCAGGGTTATGACGACTCCTTTTCACAAAGGGCTGACTATAAATGTAGTCTATATCACTAATCTTTCTTTTTCCAACCAATTCAAAGGAATAATTTTGACTGTAATAACTTGCTGGATTACCATAGCCATAACCGATATTCCAACGAGGAAATGGGTCACATCCATAAACACTCTCTTTACTATAAAGCTTCCTATAGTATTCATTATAAGAAGAATGATAAATACTAGGCCTCCTTCTAACAAAGTAATTTCTCCTAAACTGTGGAACCAATCTCCTCCTTCCAAGATAGTAATCAGAAAGGTACCTGCGCCTATTATTGTAAGCCATTTTCCTATCCCAAATATAATCATCTCTTAGACTAAAATATCTTGGGAAACGAACTCTATGTATCCTAGAATGATCTCTGAGAGAGTGACAATTGCTTTCATTTATGTAATTTTCATATATGCTAGAACAATTATTGACTTCTGAATTATGAAAATGATTACTGACGTAAGAATGGCAATCACGAGGAGAAATTTTCTGGCGTAAATCAAAACCTCCATAATCCTTTAGATGATGATCTTTTAAGTAATTAAATCTATGTATTCCTTTATTATCACAACTAACTGTTCTGTCTTCAAACTTAACAAATTTATTTTTTCTCAAAATACCATTTTCACTTATAGATTCAACCTCAGAATCATCAGCTGAACTATGATCAGAACCTTCGAACTCTGAAGATGACAATTTCTTTACCCTATAACAATAATTCAAAACTTCTTGGCTAGAAGACTTTTCATCAACAGGAATTTTCGAATTATGAGATGTAACTTTTTTGAACACAACTGATTTAATATAATTATTTGATTCCAAATTAGAATTTATATCACGACTTACAAAAGCAGGTCCTGATCCACAGACAGCACTACATGAATTAATCAGATTTTCAGGAATTAGCTCACATGTACCTCCGACAGACATAAGTGATTTGACTAACGAAACGTCTTCTTCAGGGGTACTTGCATTAGCAGCCATTACTAAAAATAAAAAAATTTATACACATATATTTATTTACTGGAAGATCACTAATTGACTGTGTGTAATAATAAATGGAATATGGTCTGGATAAATTCATTAATCATTCAATCCATAACAAGTAGAGCTAATGGCCAACCTTCTTATAGGAAAGTTTACAATAACATGATTACAATGGTAATTTCATTGAATATGTACTTTGATTGTATGATTTTTAGAAGTAAATTTTAAGCATTGAGACACAACCCTGAAATGCCAATATATTATAACAGAAAATAATGAAAGATTTTGTTCCCCTAGTTAATACTATAACGAACTCCCTCCTATTAAATTTGAAAAGAAAACTAAATATTTCATAAGATTTAATCCTTTATTTAAATTTCAGTGCTCAAAAGGAAGGCTTATTACTTTTATATGAACTTCCTTATTTTGGTTAGAAAACATTTATTTACAAAAAGTAGAATGGTGGTCCGTTAGTCGATACATGTTAATATTTTTATGATAATATAATCAAAAGTTATAATAACTATTTAAGGCCCACCAGGCCAATCTTGTGTTAAATAAAAATATGATAATGATAATGCCAAAAATAATTCTAGCAAATATTTGTTCAACCAACCCCCCTACATACCCCTAATAGGTAGGCTGTCTAATCTCAATATGAAAACATTTACTTATATTGGAACCACATTATAATTCTAGTAATAATCAGGATTCGGAATGGTAACTGAAAAGACCATATGAAAGACTTCCGAAACAACATTTGTGAAGGAGTTATGACACAGAACATGGATTTAACATCCTTTATCTTAACATATAATAAAATAAATCTTACAGAAGATAGTAAACAGGTCTATACTAACCACAAATAAAAAGATAAGCTATGGAATTTCAAACTACTAGCAAATGATCACTAACCGGCTGATATAACTTAGGCCATGGTTGAAAAGAATCAAACAAATCTAAATTAATAATGCATAATAATAAAAATGTAAGCCTCTAGGAGTATTTTGTAGTGAAGCACTATTTTTAGAACAACAGTTATATAAGGCAGTGATTTATTCATGATCATGCTCAACTGCCACATTTTTCCCCAATTAAGAATACCTACTTTACGAGGCTGAATGGATCTCAGGAGAGCTCCAGACCCACACGGTTGACTCATGGCTACAATGTAACAGAAAATAATTATCTGCCACAGCCTGATTCGAATCCGAGTCCTCGGAGTTAGTAGCATAGTGCCTTACCACTGTACCATCACGCTCCAAAAATAAAGCATAATACTAAAGTAAAATAGTGTTTATTTTATTTTTCATAAGCCTTAAAAATAAGAGGTTTAATTGGCTTGTTTCAGAATAGATGTGACTATTCTGACAACTCGGACTAGAAAACATAAAGAACCCACCTCCAAAACAATTAATTGGCTAGTTTCAGAAAAGCCATAACTTTCCTGACAACTCAGGCTCAGACCTTCAAAACAAGCGGAACTTCACTGCAAAAGCAGTTACAGACAATTTTTATTTACCTTGAACTTCTCAAGATAAAAAAAGACATTATTAAAATGAGGAAAGTTGTAATGATTAAGTTTCTTGATCTAACAATTGTAATTTAACAACCTCAATTCAGTTCATAATCAGTGAAGAAAGGTAAATGACGCAAAACATCATCATATTTGTTTCAAAGTATGGAAAAATTTGTCTAATGCCGAGTATTTACTTTGGTGTATTTATTTATGTAAATTTTTAATAGTTTCATAAAAGGAAAAAAATAAATAAATAAAAATACCTGAACAACCTGCTCCGACTAGTACTGCTGTATTTGGTAACACACGAATGATCTTATATGAGCTTTTAGAATTGCATTGAAGTTGAAATTTCTATAAATAAAAAAAAAATATTAAGGAAACTAACATTAATTATTATAAACTAGAATAAGATAAGGAAATTTTTGTATAAAAGAATCAAGCAAATATCACAATAGTTAGAAGTCCAGAATGAAGCCAAAAAGAACAAAATCAACTAAAACTGGGGCACGAAATCAAAACAAGAATGATGAAGAAAAATGGATACAAGTTTTGAGATTTGAAAGCAGATTTACATATTAAAAGATAAAATGCCATACGTAGTGATGAAAGGATCATGTCACTGCACCTATTTCTTTAATTGAAGAGAAGTATAAACATTTTGGTTACAATTTTAATTTTAAGATTTAAAGAAACCTGATTCCATCCTAAAGATTAATTAAATATTACAAAATTTTAACAAGAAAATTATGATATGTATTAACTATGATGAATATAAACAGATATATTAAAATCTTTAAACAGATGATTGAAGGTTGTGGGGCATACCAACAAGATTCTAAAATATCAAGTATCAACTTCACTTTGTTAAGAGAATAGTTTTTTGAATTGTAGGTCATACAAAAATCAGAGCTGCCTTTCCTTAGTTTTTACACACCTTAAGCTAAGTATCTTAGTGTTCGAGACACTGAGCAAGTTCTTAATCATATTTTCAAGTTAGTTCTTAATCATTCCTAATTATAATACAATGACCACCATCTTCTACTTCTCAACATTACAGAACAAATTACATCTTCTACTTCTCAACATTACAGAACAAATTAAACTATTAAATTAAGAATACATTTAACTAATCGAATCAGTTTATTCGATAGCCTCAGTTCATGCATGAGGCCAATATGAGTTTACTCTGTATAATTTCATCATAAGTTCCCCTAAAATCAACAAACATCCAAGCAGTAGTCTGCTGTTATTTTTTAATCTTCTCAACGATCTGCCTCAGGCAGGGTAAAGATGTGATCAAGAGTAGACAGCAACAGCAATAGAGTGACAATAAATGTGACTGATGCTTTTTAAAATTTTTTGAGGTTTATTTACTTCCATCATTTTCAATAAATTATTATTTATTTATTCATTAACAATTGTACAACGTTTCGGGACCACTGTCCCATATTCATGCACTATAAAAACCTCATGATTTCATATGGGAAATCATGTCCTCCATTTGTGCATCTTCACTTCTCTGTGGCCACGTTGTACAATTGTTAATGAATAAATAAATAATAATTTATTGAAAATGATGGAAGTAAATAAACCTCAAAAAATTTTAAAAAGAATTGACTCACCAGACTTCCTAGACTACAGATTATCTGAAGGATGACATAGAACTTACACATCAAAATGAAACAAAGATTCATCAATAAAAATAAACATTATTATTGTCAAAAGAAAAGGTGCTGCTGGACAGCTTTCTCATGCCTCTTTTATAATGTTCTGATTGCAAACTTAACCCCTAGTTCACAAATATTTATTATTGTCTGACAGTGTTGAATCGTGTCAACAAAAAAAAAATGTCTTCTGCAAAGAGAGGGAGGAAGGAATTTTTTAAATTAGGATGTGTGGAGGCAAGTCCATGAGATATAAATCTGATTGATAAGAATTGGTAACATTTACTTTGACTAAAGATTTATTGGTTCCAATGGTTTTTTGGTAAATGATAAATCTTAGAAATATGAGAGTGAATGATACACAATATTGAATTAAATTCCTTCAGATTGCTGTTTTACACTATACACTTCCACTTAAAACAGATAATAAATGACCTCTAAAGTTGGTTATTCTTTATGATATAATTGAATTATCTAATTTATGATGCAATTAATTGTTTAAGGGCAACCAAGTTGAAAGTTTCTAACCTTTCTGTAAGAGACTGTAATTAGCAACTGCTTATATATATTACATCAACCGACTTTCAATTAAAAATAAAACTTAATGGTAATAATTAATAACAATAGTTAATATAACTAAAATAAATAATTTGAAACAAACCTCCTGCAATGTCTCTAATCTTATACCAGCCAAAATAGATACATACAATTTCGTTTCATGAGGAATGTTATTTAATGAATTTATGGCTGTATCAAGATATTGGGGTTTAACAGAAAGAAATATAATATCAGCTGTATTGATTACTTGGTCTAAAAAGAAAATATAATTCAGTTATGGTAGAAATACAAAAAAATTAATGATACTCTATTTTAAAAATACTGACTGTTATCATTCGTAACAGTTGCACCTTTTTCTTTAAATTTTTTTAAGTTATTCATGCTTGGTGCAGAAGCAATAACATTTTTGCCAGGGATGGCACCTGGAATATAAAATTAAATAATTAAAAATGTCAACATTTCAACAAATAATTTCAACTTAATATTAATTATACCAGCATCTATGAGGCCGAATGCAATGGCTTGGGCCATGTTTCCAGCCCCAATAAATCCTATAATACCCGAAAACATTATTATTTTCAGAGATAGAAACAAAATCTCTTAACAAGATAAAGACACCACTCAACTAATCCCCGCTGACAGCAAATAATCGATTGTACCAATAAGAAGTAAGTAAAAAAATAAAAAGTTAGTATCATAAAATAAAAACACTGTAACTGCGCCATTTAAGATGAAAATATTAAATTAAAAAC
This sequence comes from Halyomorpha halys, assembly GCF_000696795.3. NCBI lineage: Eukaryota > Metazoa > Arthropoda > Insecta > Hemiptera > Pentatomidae > Halyomorpha > Halyomorpha halys. The sequence goes on from NW_027109386.1 coordinate 635,088, forward strand.
GTTTCATTAAATAAAATTAAAAAAAAAAAACAAGTAAACTATGACGAGTTTTCAAAATTACGTTATTCATATGTTTTATCGAATGTCCAAACATTCACTCGTTTCTTATTAGTGAGTTCAAATTAAAGATACAATCAGTAGTTGGTTATCAAGAAAAAAAAAACGGGACTGTAAAATTAAAGCATACTCTAGGAAGCAAACACTCTTGCTGATTTATGCAATAATTAAAAGCAGAAAAAACTCAGGTGGGCTGACTGGTATGTTGGCATGTTTTAAGTTGTCTTTCAAAGAAACAACATCCTATACTAATTTTCAAATTTCTTACTTAGTCCCCAGACAAAATTGATTAAAAGGTCCGATATACAATATCTGGTATTAAAAATGAACAATTTACTTCTTCACTTCATTGATATCTTTATCAATAACTTATTTTAATCGACTTTTATTTATTGATGAAATTCCCAAGCGCTTTTTTCCCTCCTTTTCTTATTGAGTAAATACAAACAATAAAATAAAACAAAAGCTGTGGCAGAAACTGTCATTCTTTCATTGCGAGGTGTTATAATCTGAATTCATTTTCTACCTCAAGAACATGCCATGTGAATAACTTTGGGGCAACAAATTCCTTACTGCGATCATCCACTGCGCGTTGTATGCCTCATGTTAATACTGGCTGAAGGAAGTCACTTTTAGTACCGGGCGTAACCTGAAACGCAGTTTAAGGGTCTGTTTCATAATGAAATCCAATAATATTAGTCCATAAATATAAGTACACAAGCTGTAAAGTAAATATGGGGACGACTATTAGTTATATTACATGAGTTTAAAAGTAAAAAAATTATCTGGCAGAATTATATATGTCATTGAAATCGTACCAAATACAAACTACAAGATTAATAGTATCAGTTTTTACTTTATTATGAAATAGGGTCCAGGACGTCCGTGAACTGCGAATGTATTTCAGTTGGAAGGGAACAAAAAATTCAGTCTACCGTAGCCAGAGTAGAGCAAAAATTAGCTACTACAGTTGAAACTAATTGCTAAGATTGTCATGAATACGATGTTTATTTATCAATGGTTCATTCGTGAATAATGGTCGTATCAATGGCAATTTTAGCTATTAGTTTTAACTATAGCTAATTTTTGCCTATCTCAGACCGTAGCTAATGGTGGGTTGTTGGGTCTGTCTCTCGAATGGTACGAAACAGGGTAAGAATGAAAAAAATCCTAGAACAGAAAAGCAAAACAAAAATTGTGAAATGCTAATCCTATTTCCAAAACCTGCTGTTACCCAATTATAATAAAACTGCATTCACTCTTCATCTCATCTCATCAAGTTTGTCTCAAGAAAAAGAAAGTATCAATCTCAACTTTCACCCAGCCTAATATGGAGCTTGGTGAGGTGACACTTCTATGAAACAAAGAAATGGTTGTATTGGTAAATGTTAGTGTGAGATTCCTTATATTAATATTAATGAGAGTTATATATATTACTATATAGGACATTATTCCGATTTTGACACTTTTTCAGTGGCAGAGCTTTTTCAAAATTGATTGACCTTAAGAGTGTAAATGATTTTATTTTTCAGTTCTTATTCCCCTAAAGACCAAAATTTCCTTCTCACTTCAAGGTTCTTATCATTAATGATCATCGAGTTATAAAATATATAATGACTATTTTATCACTCTCAAGCTCTGTCACAAAGCTGAAACTGCAACTTTACTAGTCAATGGTACCAATTTCATTGGCAGTAAAAAAAAAAAATGGCTGCAATCTACCTAGCATTTTTTCAAGACCTGGTATAAAACATAATTGGAATTTTAGAAAACATTCTAATCCCTATAACACTTACATTACCTGTATTATTTCTGGGACACAGTTGTTTTTGTCACTCCCTGGCCTATTTATAAAATGTCTACCAATATACCCTTATAAAGGAAAATTTCAGACTGAAATGTGATCAGGCTATATAGCATACTACAAATTAAGCATAGTTTGGAAATAGCTTAATCACTGCAGTTTTGGATGGCTGACTCTCTCAGTGCAATACAGTAAATCAGACTTTTTTCTTTTTGAACCTTTATCTCCCATTTTCTCAAAGCAATCTTCCCAGTGAAGTCCTGGTTAAATGCTCTAATAGCATCAACTATATTAGTAATTTCATGGAACTGCCAATGCTTTCTGTTCACCAAAACTATCCACTACAGGTCCAAATATTCTGAGTAGAATGAAAAAATTATCATTTGGTGAGCTTACTTGAGTTCTGAGTTAACTCTCAATACATTCACAAATCTAATTTATCTTTAGTAATCTCCTATCATTAACATGAAAACATGTGATTAGTTTTGTTCACAATAATAATCATTGACAATTAGGCTCATTTTAGACAAATAACAACAAAAATTATGACCAACTCTGAAAAAACTTTGCCAGTGTTCTGTATTCAAATCTAAACATAGCATTTTACATTATCATTTTAACTCTTGAGTTTGAATACTATTGCCTCACATATTTTTAATGAGAACTTGAGGTCAATGTATAAGAAGCAAGTTGGCACATTGTACACATAGCCTTTTTTAATAGGCTGGCTAGTAGGTAAATATTTACTCTATTTACTTACTAATATTAGATCTGTCTTTCAGTAAAGCTACTTATGATCTTTTATTTATTATTTTCCTCAAATGGACAGCACAGTTGAAGTGGACATTCGGACATTATTTTTTATGCACCAAATAGTAATAAAATACCTCAATAGTTTACTATTTAATTTCCTTTCTTGTGCTTCTTCACAAAAATATCGCTTTCATCTCTAGCCTGATGATTTATTATTCAGAGATAATTCTTTTTGCTTAGTAATAATAATTATCTTAAAGTAAGAATTTAAAACACATTGCCATGATTGAAGAGGAATGAAGCATTGATATAGCAAAGCAGAAGAAGACTTCCAATTCCACATCACTAATAAAAATATTTTATTCACATTTAAATTATAAATCACTTAATTTTCAAAATATTAAATTTTAGTTAAAATGTTGTTTTTTTTATGTTAAACAATCATTTTTTTTTGTTTATATGAGGCATTCAACCACCTTTTGTCCACCTGTGTTTAATTAAGATATTACTGATTGAAACTAATAATTATATAATTCACATACAAAATCAAAGTTGATATAAATTAAGTACCTCTGTCTGAAAGTGAAAGTGGGAATCATTAGTGTTATTTATTCCTTAGTTCCCATTTAGATAAATGTTACTACTACTTGTTATCTTTCAGGAGACATGAGGGCTATCAGTAAACAAACAAGATAGAGTTAATATAAATGTAGAGCAGAAATCCTTGCTATGTAATGGTAACTAAGCATGAGTAAGTATTAACATAAAATCTGTGTGTTTGTATGTATGTAAACAGACACATACATCTGTATGAGTTTGTGTATTATTAGTATAAATTTGTATGACTATTTAAGTAAATTTGACTGCTCCCAGGTCATCTTCCTTTTATATATTTTTTTTATTGTTTAAATTATTAAAAAATAATAGTAAACAATTATATGAGAATATATTTTTTTATGATTGTCAAAAATTATTTGAATATTTTTTTCCCATTTATTTATTGATATTTACAACTGCAGTACATAAAAATACATCTAGTAAATGTGATATTAGTTCTATTGCCATGATACAGACATGTGGAAACTACCATTGAAAGCACTCCAATAACATTTCTTCATCAGAAGGTTTCAAGGTCATCCAAACCTCAGAGGATTGACAGGAATAGAAGAGGAAGCAAGGTTAGAAATTAGTAGGTTTGGGTGGTTCAGGAGTTTAGAATGGAAGGATTCATATTTAGTTTGGGCTAGATCGGTTGCTAATGTAACATTAAGGTCTTTATGATTATGAATGATTTCATTTGTGACAAGGTAAGGAGCAATGAGGATTTTACAAAGGATTTTGGATCGTAAGGAATGGATACAGAAGGACTTTGATAGTTTGGTAGAGCCCCAAATCTCAACTCTTTTTGTTCAGATAGGCCTTATAGTCATATATATCAGCCTTTTGTAATGGATTCAAAGCTTCTACCATTTGTCTAGTTAATTTTGTAGCAGTCAGAATTGGTGTATAGTTTCCTGTCCTTTCAGTCTTGTGTGAAGTTGAAGTTGTGAATGTTTGAATGATTGTTGAAGTGAAGTTGTTTATCCAGTTTTAGTCCAAGGTAGTGGATTTGTTTGCCATGGATAAGTGGAATATTATTAAAGAACATAGGTAGGACAGTCCATAGATTTAAGATTAAGGGTAAAAAGGAGATCAGATGGGATTTATTTTGATATCTATTTTTCAATAATCAAATATTTCTCTGAGCATCCATAGCTTCATAGGTGCTCCAGAAAACTGTTTCAATTTATACCTATTCTTGATAGATTTTCAAGATGTAAGTAATATAACAATAATACAAAGGCTGCATAATATTTCAGCAAATATATATTTTTCTTTAAAGCAATATTTTGGCTGCTAAGCGAAACTGATTAATGAATTGTGTTATACAATTAAACTAAGACTATTTTTCTGTATGCCTGATGGCTTTATAGCCAAAACACTGTTTTGAAGAAAAATATACATTAGATGAAATATACTCTAGCCTTTTTATTATTGGTATTTATGCCCTTCTGAATCTTAACACTAACTTTGAATGTAAAATTAGATTGGATTTAGTACATCTTGAGGAGTAAGGCCTCTACTACCTTAAGGAGGATGCTGAATAGTTTGGTAAATATAAAAAATGGATTTACCCCATTTTGCATATATATATATATATATATATATATAATTTTTGCTTTTTTCCTCCACAAACTCAGATTGTATTTCAGTTTTCAATGATCATACTTTGAAAATTGATAGCAGGACTCAAATAAAGAATGTAAAATTTTCTTGTTTGGGCGATATTATTTTATTATTTTAAATTTGATACAAAAAAAAAAAAAAAATCTCCAGTCCTCGTTCACACTCTCAACATTGAATGTATAGTAAATAACAAAAATGTAAAGAATGTATGTCTATTTATATTTATTCCTTAGTTTAGTATTTACATTTTTTTAAAAAAGTATTTGATCTCTAATGAAGTGAATGCATTACTTGTTGGCATACTTTCATAAATTTAAGGGGACTATGTGTCCTTCGAGAAAATTACTTTTTCATTTCATAAGAGAACAGCATAACCTTGATTCAGTCAAATACAGGATTAAAGAATATTTATTCCATATTTTTTTAGTTGACACATTACAGGATCAAATTCATAAAATAAGTACATGGTAGGTATAAAAATGCCTAAGAAACTTACCTAATACAAAAGTAAGTAAATAAAAATATCTACATTATTTACATTGGCTTTTCTTTTTTCTCAAATTAAAAAACATTTCTAGAAACATTAAGACTTTGTTGATCTTGTCAACTTCATCCCGTTATTTTCTTTAGAATTATAAGTACTGTTATTGCATCCTTCTCTTCTTGATATCTTTATCTTTATCATCAATTGACAGATTTTGAACTTTATCTATGACATCAGAATCATTAATTGATAAACCTTGGGCCTCATCTATGACTTCAGAATCTGCACCAGAATCATTAATTGATAGACTTAAGACCTTATTTATAACAACAGAATCTTCATCTTCATCACTACTAGATGAAGAATAAGTTGCTACTTCGTCAAAGTTATTCCCAGCAGAAACAATCATGTTATGTTCAGCAACTGGTTCATTTGGCACAAGTAATTTTGCTTCTTTAATCTTTTCTTTCCATTTTTTGGCACTATCAGAATTCTTAAATTCCAAAGCTAAAATTTCTAGTATTCGGCTCCCATCATCAGCTTCACTCTCTCCCATCCAAACCCATCCGTTGTTAAAAAATTGTTTCACGGCTTTTTGTTTCATTATACTATCTGATCTAATATAATGATTAGCACATATTTTGACTGGAAAATTATTTATCATAAATACTTTAACTGTCTTTTTTTGTTCATTATACAATAATTTAGCATATCCCTTTCCTCTTTCCTTCCATGTTTTATTAAGTTTGAATAGCTTTGCTTGTACCTTATACAAAACTCTCTCTTCTTTTTGTGACTTTTTTTTTGGTTTTACATCGCAATGCCTTGGTTTAGAAAGTTGATGCTTTTCTCCTTTATCCTGCTTCAACTTGGTTTTTGAGTTGCAGTCAAGTTGTTGATTTTCTTCATGCTGCCATGAATTAAGAAATTTAAGAGTTTTTTGACTCTGTTGCCTTGATCTAAGAAGTATTTCATTTTCATCAAATATCACATCATGGACAACTCCTATTTCACCATCCTTACTGAGTACGCGGTAACCATTAATTGCATATCCAATCATGTAGCCCTCAAACATCTCAGAGTCATTGTTTAATCCCTTTTCATTTGTTTTATGAAAAGTGGTTTTACTGCCAAATATCCTAAGATTACTCAGATCAACCGTCATTTCTTGCCACATACTTGCAGGAAGCTTATTGGCAATAGTAAAGCTCCTATTAAGAGCATAAACTGTACATTCAACTGCTTCATTCCATAAATCATTCCCTAAACCACTATTGATTAACATAATTCCTACTCTTTCCCTAATCAGTCTATTTAATCTTGCTGCACAACCATCATGATTAGGTTGTTCAGGATATTCAATTTGTATACCAGTTTTGCTACAAAAGGTTTGAAACCTCTTAGACTTATATTGAGATCCACTATCACATTTCAATTTTCCAATATGACATGTAGTTTGAGCTTTAGATAAGAAGACATATTCTCTAAATTTTAAGTAAGCTTCTGACTTGTGTTTCATACAAAAAGTAAGAGTAAAAGAAGTATAGTCATCCAAAAAAGAAATAAAATATCTAAAACCCTCTTTCGATGGACTTATTGGTCCATATATATCCGTATGAACAAATTCTAATGGACGTGTTGTTAGAGTAGCTTTACTTTCCAAAGGAAATTCACTAAGTCTCCCTTCAGTACATGTAGTACAGTTGACATGTTTCACTAAAATAGACTCTTTTGTTTTTAGAAAGCCTGTTTTTATTAATTCATTTAAGCCTGATGTGCTGATATGACCAAGTCTTAGATGCCAAATTGCTAAATTAGGCTTTATTTGGCATGAATAGGTATTGTTTTTAATGATAAAATCCAATCTAAAGAGGTTGTCTTCTATCATGCCAAAGGCAATTGTTTCACTATCATTACTAATTCGTACAGTTCTTTCATCAAATGTAACATAGAAACCTTCATGAGTAATGGCACTGACTGATAAAACATTGTATGGCAATCCAGGTAAATAATAAACATTATTCAATTTACAAATTAAACCAGTAACATTGTTAGCGCCATAGAATTTTCCCACTTTAGAGCTTGTGAGAACAGATTTATTGGCAATCTTAATTGAAAATGGCTCAGAGAGTTCAATTACATCAGTGAGGTAGTTTTCTGAGTTGACATAATGATTAGACACCGATGAATCAAGGTAACATGATATTTTGGATAGCTGAAATACTTTACAACCATTCAGAATTTCCTCTGGGCTACTATTAATATATGTTTCAGGCTCATGCATTTCTTTAGTACTTAAACTATTCACACGCTGGAAACCAGAGGATTTATTGTATCAAAACTCCATCAAACCAAGTGATTCTTTTGGTTGACAAATATGTCAAAAGCTATAGGTTCAAAATTTTACATTTCCCAAACCAAACCCAAAGCTTATTAATAGAAAAAGGGTTTTTAAAGATATATCCGACGTATAACACTGATTACACCTTAATTTATAAAAAAAAAAATTATATCATTTAATAACTGGTTACTACCCGCATCAGTTCGAGAACTAACGTTAGTTAACGACTCTTGAAATTATCGATAGTTTGATTCATTTTATCGATACCGTTCGTGTAAAAGGAAATTTTATTTCTAAAACTTAATTGTGAGAAATCATTGTTCCAAATAAATAATAGGTGTTAATCATAACAGCTAAAACAGAAGGAAGAAAATGAAATGAAAGAATTTTATTTTTTCCTATGGTTACATAAGTTTTAATTTTAATACTAGCTACGCTCTGCAGTTTCAACAAAACTTTGACCGCCGTTGACGACAAATTATGTACCATCAAGTCGTGGTGGCTTGGAAGAACGTATGACAAGTTGTCTGCAAGGCAGGTCACTTTTCTAGAATGGGTTCGGCGGAGTGGTGGGAAAAGCTCTAGCTCCTCCCTTTCATTTTCGATTTCCCCAAACTGTGTTTCGTATTGTCTTAGGAACCCCCTCTCACCACCCTTGTATGTCTGAAACAAGTAGGTAGAGGGTAAAAAAAAAGTCTTGTCCTAGCTTCCACCAGCTACGATCGTTCTGGGTTCGCCTTTAAGGATTTTTACACTCTTTCAAATTGTTATTATTATCGAATTTATTTTTTGAAGTTTATTCATTTATAACTTACTTATCTACATATATTTATAAATTTATTATTACTTATGTTTTCTTTTATTTTACAAACTTATAATATAATATAGTATATTTTATTAAATATACTTAATATTTTAAAAAAAATTGTTTACATTGTTTTGGATTATTTATTTCACGTTGTCTAAATGTTCGAGAAAAAATGTGGTGATACACATACACTAACGTTCTAGAGTACTTCAGAAATTCAATTAAAAGCCTCGCAAAACATTTATGTATCAGCTGATTGCTTACATAAATTCAGAGACATATACGGGTGGCGACAATAGTCTCTGTGGTTAAAAATCAGGTTAATTTAAACCTTATTTAGTTTAATATTACATTATATAATGCTAATTTGAATTAAAAGAAATGAAAATATAAACAAAAAAATTGTTCTTTCCAGTAGTTTTCCTGGGGCTCCAGTGGTCAAGGGTTTAAAATGGGATTATACTGTTTCATTCACAAGAAGATTTTTATTTGACCAAGTGCTTCTTATCAATTGAATAACGCCCGAAAGATTCCGTTCTGTTAGTGTAGGCGAAATTACGCCGTCAAAAGAAACAATATTGCCTTCCTGAAACGCAGTAATTTTTATCATAAGCATTAAATTAAAGAAAATTTCTCAAGGTTACTTTAAGACATGGACCTTATGTACTGTCTATAGGAAATTTCGGGTCCTGTTCCAGTATCAAGAACACTGTATTCACAACATTGTTTCCATTTTCTGATAAAAAGTCAAAAAATTGTTTGAAAATTTAGATTAAAATTACAGTATCTACAGTACGAACTCATGTCTTGGACCTTCTTTAGCTGAGTCATACTGACTCTCCTAATTTTGAAAATCCCTTTATAAATCTCCTTGGCAGATTGCATGTTAAACTTGGGGGTTAATTACGAAGAGCCTGATGGTCTTTATAACCCCTCCATTCCTCCTACGTTCTCTGAACCTAGAGAGAAGAACTGAATGGATGTTCCTCGGGCTAGTTGAGATACATTTTCGATTGAACCCATAGATCTTCGACGAGTTCCTTCCACGAAGGGTGGTCTTTTGTTTTGTTATAGCAGGCAGTATTTTCCCGTGCCATTGACTAGGAATATATAATCCTCCGAAACGATCGGAGTAACTTCTGAACTATGTTAGATAGCGAGATCTTTGACGAAGAATTTGAAGAGCCCTGTCCCATGGTGAATCCTGTTCTTAACTGTCATGAAAAGTGAACTCTACAAGTCCAGAAGTGGAAATTTTGACATAAGGTGAAATAGTAATGAGCACAATTCCACACATCGATTCACGCAATCGAAACAACATCCTATGATATTGCTCTGCGTTTTATATTGAAATAAATTCTCCCTAAGATCATTCCCATCCTCCAGAAATTGTTAGTATAAGCTCTTGTAAATTCATACTGCTTTATCAGGCATCCTATTGCTTTTAGGATAATAAAATGTACTGGTACTTTATGTGATAACTTTGCATAGCTTGATAGTAGGATTCCCAACGAAACGAGGAAAAAGGATTATTGCCCGCTTTAATTGTCTTCAGGTATCCAAACGTATAAACATTTTTGGTGATTGATTAATTATGGTTAAGCAAGAATTTTTTACGATATGCTGTAGTTGAATCCAGCGGGAAAGGTAGTAAATTACAAGGAAACGCTTTTGTCCGAAATCGAGAATATCTCATTCTAATTCTTCGTATTTTAGTTCCGGAACTTTGTGCGGGATTAGAGTTTCGGTCATACTACTTTCCTAACTTTACCAGTGCCTGAAGTTCAGTCTCTCGTGATTTAATTGAAGAGAATAGAACTTAAGAAACCTTGGTAACTCATATTGCAAGTCCATTTCCTGTACATACTGGATCGGCAAAATTAAGCCATGCGGCGTTTGTTTTTCGATCATTTTTTGTACAAATTAATTGCTCTGTGGGCGGCGCGTTATCGCATTCCTAGATAATAAATAAATAAGCAGAATTTAATAATGTCTTAATTTTTATCAATTACAAACATGTTCATAATTAAATATGATTTAAGAGGTGATGCCTGGGGGTACAAACAAAAGTTGATTTATTTTTTGTTTATATTTTAATTAGCGTCGACATTCAAGCCCATTTTGTAGGCCTACTTCTGACAAACCAATAGTGTCAGATTTGGTATGCTAGTTGACGTAATAAGTCTTTGTACTGACTGTTAATTACTATCCTGGCCATTAACTGTTAGAACCCGGCCAGGGAATCGTTTATGTCCGGAAGAATGCCTACAAAGTAGACAGGAAGGGCACATACTAATATAGTAATAAATTTACTGTGTTTCATTTATTTGTCCCACCTCTTAAGTTTAATTACAAAAATAAATAACCTAAATAATATGCAACATTTTTCAGGTTTATTACTGGAGACCTTATGTCTTCTCAATTGTCGAGGTCCGGAATGTTCTTTGGACTGTAATCCACTATGCACTAGCTGTCTGAATTGCGATTCTTGCTGTTATCCGCACCCTTTTAACTGTAAATATTTCTTTTCTTGCAATAAAGGTCGATATAATATTCAACAGTGTCCTGCTAACACTGGCTTTAATCCAGGAACTTATACGTGTGAACCGAACTACCAATGTTATCTACACGATTGTTTAAATGTATGTTCTACAGTTGAATGTCAGGAAGACTGTTGTTCACCGAACGATTGTGAGACTTACTTCCAGTGCAGGAATGGGACGAGAGTCTTAAAATCGTGCCATGGAGGTTTTTTCAACCCAAATTCTTTGAGATGTGAAACAGACTATAGTTGTTTTGAGGAAGAAGAAACTACTTTAACACCGATCCTTGATAAGGAAGAATTTTTGAATGCAATTTATACTGTTTACAGAAATTTCGAACTTTCAGTATTAAAGAAATGTTAGTGGACTTATTAGCCGTTGATATTTTACAATATGTATTTTTTTTTTTTTTTTATATAAATGAATTATTTTAACGTCTTTGTAGTTTTCACTTTGTGAAAGGTGAGTAATAAGGAGTTCTCAAATAAATGAAATGACTGAGTTTTTATTTCATACATATTTTTATTTATTTCAGTTTGTACTTTATTGAGTCACAGGTTAAGATTGTAAACAAAACCAATTCCAGCTCGATAATAAAGTGTCTAGTTGCAAACCATTGGAAATTGATTGGACTAAAAAGGTCTCTTCTTCTAAGCATAGAGTATCTATCCTAGGCCAGTTCGATCAATTCTGTAGATCGGAATATGTCTTTACGTTATTTTTCAAGTATATTTTGCAAAATAAATTAACTAACATAATAATAAATAAAAGTAATAATAACTTACAATTGAAGATCTATATAAACTCAGAGTGCCAAGATTAATTTCCGCCACAAAATAAATATTATCTGACACAGGTGGGAATCTAATACTCAACGTTCTGAATCACTCTGGGCCCCTCACCATAATTTTCTCGGCTATCTCCTTCTCTCAATAATAATGTTATTAAAAGTGCGAGTAAAATAATTGGAGTAAAATCTAGTTCACATGTTTTTTAAAAATACTTATTTATTTTAATGTAAGATTGCTGATTGACCGTGTGTATCAATAAATGGAATATGGTCCGGATGCGGTCAAATAAAACTCAAATAGTAAATGGGTGTACTATTTTTATTTGAGCCAATGTTTCGCCCCACGTTGCAGGGCTTACGTATTTTGCGTATACAATGAAACGTAAAATTGAATAAGAAAAATTAAAGGTTATAAACAATAATAATAATATAATATTTCTTTTCTTTATCTGGTACTGTTACCGTTTTCGTTTGTTGTTTATAACCTTTAATTTTTCTTATTACATTTTACGTTCCATTGTATACCCCTGTTATTTTCCACTATTTTTTTTGTAACTATATTAAGTGTTTGTATCTTTTTTCGCCCTGACGGTCAATCAGCAATCTACCATTAAAATAAATAAGCATTTACAAAAAAACATGTTAGTAGATAATGTTTTTTCTCAGTTTTTGTTGCAAATTTATTGACAGCAACTGTAGAATTGATTATCTTACATTCTGTTTTCAGTTTCTAGTGCATTTCCTCACTCTTAAAGTTAAAAAGTATTTTCGGTAATAATAATAAAGGATTGAAGTTTTATGAAATAATCTCGGATTGTAAAAGAACTCTACAGTTTAATTACTTTACTTACCTTTCTGTTAAATTCCAGAAGTTGTGCAATCCAAAGATCTAGAGAAATTCACCTATTTATTACTGCAATTATATTACCTAGGGAGTGGAGGTGAATAAAAATACTACCTTGATTAAACCATATATCCTCATGGGAACGATGACAAATTGAGAAACCTTATTCAAACATAAGGCATTAGGTAATGATATCGAAAAAATATTTTCCCAGGCATTGAGTGTGATCGAAGATTTTTCTTGTGGGGTGTAGACAGGCAAATAGTATAACCCTAATCTCCTTCAAAGCAAAAAGGCCATGCCCACGAAGCTAAAGTTTATGCTGAGTTTAATAGGAACGTCCACCATTGTAATCCTAAATTAATCAGAAGACAACCAGTGATTGACTTTTACTCTTCCTTTACTTCTCTATTACGTCCCTGATCATAAGGTCCACCTTTTTTGTTTCACTTGTCCTGCCACTTTAACTCCTCCATTATACTCCTTTCTCTAAGGGTCTCGAGATTTAAACACGATCAATAATATGTCCTCTTACTAGATATTCCATATATATGTAAGTCAAAGTGAAAAAATCAAGGTAATAGGCTAGAATATAATACTATGAAGATGGTAATATTATATTGTAACCTATAATACTTGGAAATATAAAAAAAGGTTAGGTTAGGATTCATATATTTCTGAAATATGTGAAACCGTAAGCTGTATACAACCGAGCTATGAGGAATGCTATTCACAAATTGTAATATCACTGGTCAGAAAATATATTTAATTTTACAATTGGCTTTATTTTATACCTCTGAACATGTTTTACGAGCTGCGATTTTTTTTAAGTAATGTGGTTTTGGTTATAAGCCTTTGTGACAAATTGTACCCTTACGGACTCTGAAGATTTCTCTTATTAACTAAATTCCTTCTTATTAACTAGTCTTAAATACTTAACGATCTATGGACTTAATTTTTCCCACAAACTAATCACGGATACTGAAGATAAATAAATTTAGTTCGTGTTTATGACAGCCCATGATGAAAAATCAAACTAATATTTCAATTTTAATTGTAAATTGTAGCATATCAGGAATAACTGTAAGTAAACAACATTATTTAATGAAAAAAAAGGTAACATGGTACTTGAAATAGAAGGAGACGCTGAAACTTTTAAAATTTGAACCCTGAAGCTGTTGATAGGTTGTAATAGTGATATCTGATCGGTAATTCGGTTAAGCAGTTTTCTGTCGAAACAATTCGAACCAGTACTATCGAAGCGGGTGTTTTTACTCTAATTATGAGTATTTTTCGGCTTAGCGAGTATAGCGGATTTCGGGTAAAATAGCTTTGCAGTGTCACACTATTTTCTCGCCTTGTTTTTTTTAGTTAATCCTTACGCTGAATCTACACGTTTGCCAGTTGTCGCTAATCGAAGACTTGTACAAATACTTGGTAAACAAAGGAAGCAACAAACATCGGTATCCACACATTTGTTTTGTTCTTTTGATTTGTTTCAGCTTTTACATTCGATTTAATCTATTTTTATTATAAAAAAGAAAGAAAATAAAGAAAGGAGAAAAGAAATGTAAATGTTAGCTATATGATAAAAAAAATAGTTCAACATAACCTATAAATTATGTATAACCTTTGTTCTAGATTTTTTATCAGAAACTTTTTAATTTAATTACGTAGACATATAATGTCTTCATGAATAAAGACTTTTGATGTGTTAAATAAAAAATAAACTGCTTAAGTTCATTAATAAGATTTGAAACAATGTATTTACATCGAATCGATATAAATTTAAGATATACAATCTTAGACAGGAGTTAATTATTGAGCCCAAAGATTGGAGAAATTCTTTACTTAATTAAAACATGGAGAGCATAAATACTCATCAATTGGCAGTTCTAAAACAATGCAAACTGAAAATAAACATGTGGATACAGCACGAGCACTCTTTGATTTGTGCCAAAAAACCGACACCGATGGGTCGGGTCGCAAATCCAGGCCAAATTGTACCAGCCAATCCAAATAACCCAACCACACACTCGCGCCTGCGAGAATTTGTCATTCTTTGGGAAACGTGTAGAGGCTACTACTGATAGGTTATTATTTTTCCTTAGATATTGGATTATTGCAAAGAGGTGTACCTAGACTATTTGGGGCCGATGACATATTTATTTTTGGGTCCAGAGATGGGTTTATTTTTTATGTATGGGATGAATATAATTTTTGGGCCTTGGGGAGAATGGATATTTTTGGTCGACAGAGTCGGCAGCACTTGTTTGAACAGTGGTGATGTAGTATTGCTATTCCAGGGAAATATTTCTGCTGAGGAATCTTTCTGTTGCTGGAAACTTCTTATTCTCGGGATCAGTTTCTGTTACTTGGGACTGTTTCTGTCATGAGGTGTTTCTGTTGTGGGGCTGCAAAACAGGTTTATTCAGTGTTTCCGTTGGTATTGTCCTTCTCACCAACTTCTTATCATAGTACACCACGTTTTGGCTGCTAGGTCGAGCCAAGTTACCCCGTAACTTTTCTCGCAGGTCTTAAGTAATTATAATTAATTCGGTGACCAGCAGATAGTAACAGTGTCACTAAATAAAAAAAAAACTGAATTATTAGTAAAAAATAATAATTTTATTCATAACAGACTAGGAAAATAAGATGGAAATTCATCTTAACGCGAGTATTTTTAGACTGAACGAAAATTATTTATAGACTCATACGGGCCATTTACTTTTTTGTTTTTTTCATGGAGTAGCTGATTCGGGAATAATGATATCGGTAATTTGAAGCAGCTATTGATACAGAAGGAAAGTATAGGAATAGATATATTAAAAATGAAATAAAAACTTGGTAACATCTCATTTCTAACCGATAAAAGATTGTTCTAATATGAAAGCTTCTGAGCATGGGCAATCGAAGGTCAGACGGTTAGTTTTTTCTGCTGTTGTATTTCGCATATACCCATAATTCAATTTTTAGAAAAACATTTTAAACCACCAGCTGGTTGTGAGAACGTTTAATCACTTTATCTTAATTTCCACTCCATCTCTAATTGCCTCATGATGGTGAAGTCAAAGCCTATTTTCACTGCTGAAGAAGAACTTTTGCTGCAGGATTTTGGCAGGAACGTTTTTACCAAGACATATGCTCTTTATTATGGAAATGCATTTATAGTTTCAGCTATACCCATTTGGCTTTTCTGGAGAATACATATGATTGATGTATACAGCTCTACATTACTATTTATAGTTGTTACTCTCTTGAATACATATTTAGTGGCTTTTGCCTATAAAAACACCAAATTAATACTAAAACAAAAAATTTTTTGTTATTATCATTATTATAATCATTTTGCGGTTAAACGCGAAGATAAAAAAATGAAGAAAAAAGAAAAAGATGAAAGAACGTTATGGAAAAAAAATGAAGTTGCGGACTATGAAGCTACCACCTTTTCAATTTTCTACAACAATGCTCTGTTTTTAGCACTTGTCATATTTATTGGTTTCAATGTTTTGAACACATTTTCTCCCTCAACAAATTATATATTTTCCTTAGGAACTGCTGGTGGTTTGTTGGCATTGCTCTCAATGGGTGCACAATAAATATTTAATTTATAAATTAATGAAATTACTTGTCATGTTAAGGCAATGGTAATACTTACTATTGGTTGAAAATAATTACGGATCTCCCTCTCTTCGCTTGCCATCGCCTCCAGTTAAAGTAGTCGAGAGCATAAAATATATTGGAAACTATTTGATGAATGTGTCTAGAGGATAAAGAAACTTTCAAATTTATTTTTTGCTATTGTGGTTGTTCACCTTCTACATTACATTTTATTATGTGAGTCAGGTATTTTTTAGCCTGAAGATATTTTTAAGATTATACTGTTGTATATATTGTAGGTTATAAAAAATCATTTATTTTAGGGCCTTTAGCTACATAAAATGATACTAACAAAACTAATGATGTAACTATTACAATATATTAAGATGTATAAGTTCATGTTAATTGTAATAAGTTATATAATATAACTTATAATAAACAGTGGTTTATCATAAAATTGATATACCTACACAAAAATAATTCAACCATATTACATATATCTATTTGTATATATGTTGTTTTGTCTGGAGAAAGCCAAAATTATTGATAAAACAAAGTCATCTAAGTTGTTTGTTATACAGTGGATGTCAGCTGCTGGGACTGGTAGCTTACACATTATTTCTGTTATCATAAATGAACTTTCATATATAAACATTTTGAGATAAAATTAAAGTATAATTGTGAACAAATTTGACATAAGAACAGTAATTTGTTTTACCAGGATAACAATTCTAAAAATTCTCCACTCCTAGTGAGAAATGGTTGATATTAAACAATAACAGAGTCCTGAAAACTCCTTTATGACCAAGTGTTATCCATGTGATTCAGTACCATTAGCCTAAAATTGAGACAGCAATAAAAAAAACTATCAGAAAATTTTATTAGAAGAATGAGAGTAAATTTCATCTGATGCTAAAAGACTGGTCGAATAATTCATCCTAAATTGGCTTTTGGAAGACATTAAAATAAAGGTTTATCAGTGAGGTATCAGGGAGTGAAGAAGTTGTTTGCTATATTTTTCAGATTTAATCAAGACAAAAGAGGTCTTTCATTTTCATTTTGATTTATCTATTACTGATTCTTATAATGTAATTAATTTTTTTATTTCCCTTTTTATTAAAAATTGTAGTATTATTAGCATGATCATAAAATTTGAATTTCCTCTTGTAATTGAGAAATAAAGTTAGATTGAAATATTTGTGTGTAATTATATCAGTTTCATATTGAGTCACTATAATGTAACTTGTATTATATGTTTTTTCCATTCCATTCTACTTACAGTTATTATAAAAATCTTGTTGCTATATTAGACTTATTTATATAAGACCATTTGCCATTAAACCTTAGTACTAAGCCTTAATTAAATTGGCAAATATAATTTTAAGTGTTTTTAAACATGCTATTGTATCAAGGATTTATTACTTATGTGTAATTTTTAAAGTAAGGATTATGTAAAGATTCAAAAATTAAATTGAATTTTCATTTATTGCCTTCTTCATTTATCATTCAAATATACAGTCATTTACTTAAGAAATAACATCATATAAAAATAGTTAAACAAATAGCATAAGTTGCCTGAAATCCCAACATTTTTTTTAGTCGTATCTTAAACCAAATGGTATTTTGTACAAATGAACAAAATTATAAAATAAAATAAAATAAACATCTTCCATTACAAAATATATGTTTTACAACGTTCAATTTGTCTTATAAACTAATACTTTATTTTGTTTTTTATTTAAACATTTTTTCACTTTTTTTTAAAGCAGTCAACTTTAAAATTTTTCCCTTTTATATTATCCATTCCACTATACAAATATTGAATACAATAAATAGTTTTACAGCTTACCAGAAGATTTATATCTATCTGATAAATACAGTTGAGAGGTACATTGCACAAAGTCAGTTCCTCTGCTAATATTGTAATATCAAAAACAATTTAACAACGCCTTTGAAATTGTATTCCAGACACACTTCCAAAGGGCTCTTTCTTATTTACATGTAGGCTCTAAATTATCTTTGAACAGTTGTCCTGAAAGACTCAAAGTTTCAAAAATGTACACTCATAGTTCAGTATTTGATGCTCCTCCATTATTAGTACACATTCTTATGTCTACAAATATGTGAAAACTCATAGCTATAAACTAGAGTATTTCAAATGGGTGAGCATATCAGATGAAATTCAAGAACAAACAACTATAATTAATTGTAACAACAATTAACACCAATATCTCAAGTACAGAAATGTTATCATAGAAACTACCAAATTTCTAAAAGAACATGCAATTGGATTGAGTTAACTCACTTGCTGTATTGTCTACATATTTATTGATGTTATATTGAAATACACATGTTTTAAATACTAATTATTAGACAGTACAAGTTGGTGGCAGGATCGAGTGTCTATTAAAATAGCTATCCAACTGTGTTTGGTGAACGATGTTTGATCTGCATAATTTAGCAGTATATGTACTTTTTCCAAGCAATAAAAAACTTTATGAACTAACTTCTCTTATAAGAGGCAAAACTTATGAATAGTATTGTAGAGGCATACAATAATTCTTGAAGTCTGAAAATTTAATTTCTAAAGTAGGTGCTTACTTTATTTATTTTACTAGAATAAGTAGTATATTCAGTTTTTAAGAATATCCTCTGTTCATGCATCCATTTTAGGACCCTGGACCCATATTGGTTGGTAACATTCCCCACTCCATGACAATGGCATCCCTTTAAGGTAAATTCAGACTATGAACATGACACGTCTTATCTACCAATACGGCATTAAATTCTGCTAGCTAGAAGGATTAGATGTGATGCAATGGGCTGATATTCTTGGTCTGAGGGTACCTTTAAAAATATTTTGAAGCAACTTTATTATTAACAAGTTATACTAAAGATTTATGAATTATGTGGTGGATAAAAGGCCCTCTAATCTATTTTTTGATAGAATTCAGGTTTGTCTTTTATACTGTTTTGTAAATCAGTCTAATCCAGATCCTAAATGTTAAAAATTTTCGTAGTGTTTTTTTTTTTTGTGAATTTCATGGAGAATAAACATCTCCACTTCTCTTACATCTCATGTTTTATCGCAGTTTTTCTTGTAGTAGTTAAGAGTGACCTCTACTCGATGGATATATGATTTTTTTAAAACAACAAATAAAGAATGAACCATGGCAGAACCATATTTTTTTTATAAACATTTCAGTTGATCTAGGTAAACCATAGAATATTTAATAGTGGACAACATATATATTGTTACTCTTAGTGATGGAAATTTATGAATCAAAAGCAGTGCTGGATGTTAGAGACATTTATCTAGCATTATCTTTAACATGGTACCTGCAATGGACCAATACCAAGATATTTACTAAGCATTTTTCTTTATATCGTATATTTATAAAATGCATAATTTGCCTCTTTTTAATACCTTGATCAATTCTTTATAACAAGTTATTATCTACTGTCATCACACACTTATTTTCACTTAATTTTATGATATATAAATGTAGACATTAATAATAAGCAAGAGAGTAAACTCATACAAATTTGGTAGACAACAGTATATATTTAATTTTGTGTGGACCAATTTATGTCCTCAACAAAGTAATAAAGCTTACATTGTAAACTCCAACAATTTTTTCACAAGAACTGTTAATGCAACCTCCATTGTTTTTAAAATACTGGAATTGTTTTCCAAATTAGATTATATATATTTACAATACAAATATAAAGACAGTGTTTAAAAAATATTTTAATTTTTTCTTCAAGTAATTACATATATTTATTTATGTATGTATGTCTTGTTGCATGTGTGTATATATATATATATATATATATATATATATATACATACAGGCACACACACACACATGTATATACATACATACAAATACATATACATAATATTTATATGTTCTTTTCTATCTAAACTATTCCTGTATGGCTTCTATTAATCTTAATTCTTATACTTCTTTTAGTATAAGAACATCAGTCTGTGAAGCCAGTATGTCTTGTTAATATATAATTTTAATAACTGCTAAAAATATATCATCCATATATTAGTTAACATTGTAATATAAAATCTAAAATTATTATATTAAAAAATCATCATTCTCAATTTAGTATTTGACAGCTTTAGAAACAGCCATTATAGTTAAACTTATGAGACACTTTTATATATATATATATTGACCACTGGAATTTTAAAATTAGGTAAATTTATATGTGAATTATTTTTGAAAGTTATTTCTCAACATGATAGAGAAAATCCATCATATCTATATTTTGATCAACACTTATTTTATTGACCATTTAAAATATGAAAACTATTTTATATGTTATGCCTAATGGTTAAACAAATTTTGAAGTGCATCAAAAACTAATTATCAAAAGCACCTATTAGTTTTGTAGCCCCCAGAAGTAGGGAGGTAGTAAAGAGATGCTGAAGAATGATTAGATTGGAGGAAAATTATTGAGGAGTTTTTGATAATTGTTGAAATCGTCTTGCATGGGGCAGGCATTTAGTTAGTTTCTGAAACTAGAGTGAATTTTCATTTTAATTTTTAATGAATAAAAATTCGAAATTACATCTGCTATATTAAGCATTATTAATTAATATGGAATAAAAGTAAAAATTATTATCCCCCTCACTTAGCTATTCTTATTTTTTTTATTTTATCATTATATATAAAATGCATATGTATTAAAAATGAAATACTCAAAACTTGGATAAAACTGGAAACTGCTCATTTGTCAAAAGTGAATAATTTATCTTTAATAGATAATTTAATATAAAAAAAAATAAGAACCTCTAAAAATAGACATTTGTTGTTGATGTTCCAAGAAATAGATTTACAGTTATACTTGCTGTTTTAATTTAAAAATTTGTCTGTTAATATTTTCAAAAACTAAGTTATCCTGAAAGATATGATATAACTAGATAAGTTCATGGCTTACTTAAAGTGTTATGCTTATTCTTAACCCTAATATTCTAGAAGGTTAGACTAAAAAGTCTAAAAATTGAATAATGGTTTTTATTCTTTTACTATTATTTGACTTAAACCAATTACAGGTTATAATTTTTTTTGCTGCGATAGAAATGTAGTGAAAAATTATTTTTTGAAAGATTTTCATTTCTTAACGCTCAATTAGTTATATAATTACTATAAACCATTAAATAAATAATATGAGAGCTTAAATATGAAAGTTCTAGCCATATATGCTTGTTTGCAGTTATATTTTTTTTGTTAAGAATATTAGTAGATTTGTTTGTTCCGAGGTTTGCTCATAAATTTTTTTCAAAGTATTCTCAAAACTTTGTAGTATTTTATTGAATACAATCAAATTTAACATTTTTATTTTGTGAGTTACATTTGTGTTAGTAGATCTTTCAATCACATTTATCATTACATCAGTTACAACTTTGGATTGTAGATTTATATGTTATTATTAGTACTTGTTTTTATGGAACTCTTAGCTGACAGTTTGTTAAATGTTGTGATTGCCTGCTTTACTTCTTAACATCAGGTAGGTAATTTAAATAACCTATACTAGAGTTTTATAATCTTCGATTCATGGACACTGAATGGTAGGGTCCAGCAGAATATATTTTATGAGGAATACAACAGTCTTATTGTTTATCTTGCCTGATGTTTTTGTGTTAGTAGAAATAATTAAATTTTTTAAAGGTTTTAAATGGTTTTAAATGGTAAATGCACTATTAAAGTGCTTCAGAATACACTTTTAAGAAACCTAATTTTCTAATATTTTCCTGAGGGATCCTTCTTTGTCCTAAGTTAGGAGTAAGAGTGGGCCGCGCATGGTTCAATTTCCATCTTACTGGTCCTCAGACATGTAGGAGTCGGAAACCACTGATCTATACAATTTATAAAAAGCCTTAGTTTTTATCTATTTCAGAATTATTTCACACCACTCTTCCCGTGAAAATGATTCATAAGTCATTCAATGGCACAACTATCTCTAGGGCCTTTGAATCAACCTTTACGAAGTATATCGGTGATGTATCATTCAAGTTCCAAGTTGAATGATGTGTCCAATTCTTGTCATATAACGTACCTATTTAACGAGGCCGATATGAAGAATTTTTGCCATATTTGGTTCTTGATGAAATCAGATGGTGGCTGATTATTACAAGTTGTTTCTTTTAGTTTACAAAATTTTTAACAATCTGATTAGTATTCACCTTGTTTTGTGAATTTAGTATATTTCTGTTGTGAAATATATATATCTTTATTTCATCCATTCATTTTTATGAACTTAATATTTGATTTTAAATGATTATTATTATCTTTTTTTTTATTTCACAATGAGTTTT
This sequence comes from Halyomorpha halys, assembly GCF_000696795.3. Classification (NCBI taxonomy): domain Eukaryota; kingdom Metazoa; phylum Arthropoda; class Insecta; order Hemiptera; family Pentatomidae; genus Halyomorpha; species Halyomorpha halys. The sequence continues at coordinate 657,672 of NW_027109386.1, forward strand.
AGAAATGATACAAAACTCTTTTTCCAAAAATAAAAGTAAAATCTTACGATGTACATCAGATTTAATTTTGATTTATTAAACTGATTCACTGAAGTGCTGGAAACTGACTGTAGTGTTCAGTTCAAAAAATGAAATTGTAATATTTTATAGTCTATTTAAACATTCTGATTTGGAAGTATGTTGTAATTAGTTTTTTATATGGCAAGTATAAAAAAAATTAAATGATTTTTGAAAACCCATCACCAAGTCTATTAATGAACCTGTTATAGTTAACAATGTACTTTTGGAGCTACCCGAAGAAGTGCTTGTCCTTTGTAAAACACAGATTTCATGTACAAAGAATTTATATACTATTTTTTAATTTGTATAACACAGCAAGTACATATATTTAGCATATATTAAATATTACTTTCAACTAAGAAAAGCTATTATCAATTAAGATATTTTTAATGAATTTTAAATGATTTTTCATCTCAATTTTTATGTAGTTAAGTCCTGATTGGAGGTTAATTCATCATATGAGATATTTAATATTTTAAAAGACGTATGTTTTAGGAATCATGTTATTTAAAAAGCTCTACATAATAAATATGATATAATGCATAAAAAATAAATCAGTTGTGTCACAGCCGACAATAGCCCAGGCACTGCTTGAGAAACGTGATTCTCGACTACATATCATTCTTGGGACAGCACTTAATTAACGAGATTAATAGTTTTAATGAATGACTTAGTTATTTATTGAACTGGTCATTTGTTATTTATATATTGAGGACAACAAATCATTAAGTTTTTTCTTGCTTAAAAAAATGTAATAATTTTTTTTCCTTGCTTCTTAACAATCTGAATGACCGATCACTGCTGATTATTTTCTTATGAATAATCTTCATTGTTAAAGTTCTTTATCAGTTAAACAAGAAGACACTTTTGAGAAGTGAATAATAAATTTATCATTTCAGTCATCAACAAAAGGTACTCAGTCTCGTTAGCAATTAAAATATTTATACTACTCCCATCATAAATTCATTTCAGGGTAAATTATGAAGTTATGGCACTGATCTATCACAGGAATGACTATTATCGACAAATTAAGTCGATGTTCGTAAGTAAAAGACCATTCTAATAAAAGTTTATAGGCCTGTGGACCGTAAAAGGGTCTTCAGTCCTTATAGTTAAAGCACTTAGTACGATGATATATTCAACAACAATTTAAAGTACTTTTTGAAGAGATTAAATAATTTATATTTATTAAATAAAAAGCAACAAATGATGCAATGGCCATACCTAATTATAAATGTTTGTTGCTTATAACATTTTTTCCTTTACAACAAATTCTTTTACACTTATTTTGTAAACTGATTCAAGAAATTAATTTAAACTTGTTCCTCTTGTGCTTTAAAAGCTGTTTTATTTTATGTTTGTTATACTTAAAAAATCAATGTTAAGCTTAAAACAACAGAGGTTGCATGTGATTCTTGTGAGTACAAAAAATATTTGAAGGAAATATTTTTCCAACAAATTTACCAATCTTAAATTTATATTACAAATTTATTTAAACAATGCAAAGCAGCTCATTCTCAGTAACAAATCTTTATTTAAAAGTTAAAACAAAGCTTCATAAAATTTGAACATTTCTTGTAAGAATATCACAAAAGTCAGTGCATTTTTTATTATATTCTATATTACATGGCTTTAACTATTTAGATTCAATAATTTTTAAACAGGATTCTGTTGCTTTTGTAACATTATTAACAGTTGCTATCTGTTGAATGAACTGCTTAAATTTAAGATTTTAATCAGTATAAAACTATATACACTAAAGTACTCTCCAAAGTGTTTGCTAAATCTAAACAAAATGCCATTATATTTTATTTAAAGTTTTGTTTCACACTGTGAGCATGAGTAGTGCTCACAATAACAATAAAATGCAGCCACAACTAACCTCATTCCATAACAACAATTGCCTTAAGAATAAACTGCTCTCACTGGAACAAAAACTGAAACATTTTCAACCATTAAGCACAAACATTGAAGAACCAGCCTTCAAAATCTCAAGCCTTGGAATGTGGAAGCGTTAAGTGCTGCATACAAAAATATTAACACTTACATAATTTACTATATTGCTTGGTCACAGCAATTATAAATATTTGTTTTATAATAATTATCTTTTAAAACATTTATATATATATATATATATATATATACATGCCAACATTTCTTAAACAATATAAGACAGAGAAAAATTTGAAATGTTGACCTTTCAGACTTAAATATTTTCAAATTTTATTTTCCTTATTTATAAAAGTATTAAGTTCCGATCACTTGTAAATTAAGCTATACAATGCAAGTTTTATTTTGAGTTATGCTAAATATGTTAAATTTTTAAGAACATCATATGAGGTGTAGAATTCCAAAACCAGCCAGACCCATTTTTCAATATTTTGTTTAACAGTGTCAGTACTAGATTATCATGAGCTTAATACCTTTAATTTTATATTAATCAATATAGAAACTTTTAAAAAAATATTGAAAAATGAACTTGTCTGGTTTTTGGATTCTGTACCAAATGAACATAGTTTCTATTCAATAGTTAAAGAATAATTTTTTAGAAAGTTTATGAGATCAGATTTCTGAATTTTTTATGAACAAATAAGTTTTCAAATTACTTATATAATATCATTAGTTGAATTTTACAGGAGCAATACAAATGTATATTGCTTTTGATTATAATCACTACTTAACAATGTTTTGAGATAATATTGTATGAGGTGCTATAAAAAGTATGTTTTCACTTTTCAACATTTCATAATTAAATTCGATTTTCAGAAAAACACCAGAAGCTCAAAATTTAATTTTCAGTTGTTTGGGTGCATATAATAGTCAGACTCTTCTGTTTTTTATTTAATAGAATTTAGGTATTATGAAAAACAATTGCTTTCTGTCTTAAGATATTACATTAATTAATATTTCCTTAACATCCTATAATTATAAAACAATTCTTAACTTTTTTAAAATGAGAATAGAGCTATAATTTGCTTTGAAACTTTATAATAGTTGTTTTCCTGAGTAATTATTAATTATAGGAGAAAATGATATGTAATTTTTGACAAATTATTCACTTAATATAAAAAAAGATAGAGGTTTAAGGTAAGAGATCTGTATGAATTTACTATTGGAATAGGAGTCAACTACAAAAACCTTAATTTTATTGTTATTCTTTTGTTAATTATTTTTTTATTACCAATCTAATGACACGGCAATGAGCAATGATATGAATGATATGAGATCATATTAAGTAATGATTTTTTTCTTTTTATCATCTAGAACAACAAATATTATTTCAAAATTAACTACCTTCAATAAGCATTTTGCTTGATAAATTTATGTTACTGAATTCAATATTCAACATTTTCTAACAATTTATTGACAGGTTTATTTGATAATCTGGTTGAGATATGTACATATTTAGAAAAAAAAATTATTTACTTAATACATTATTAGAAAAATCTAATTGACTTGTTTTCTATTTTCTTTAACTTCTATTGCAACTTTAATTGAAATGCTTTGATGATATATTTATTGTTTTATAATATGATTCTTCTTTAAGAAATGAAATATATAAAAAATGTTCAAAGGAAATGTTGGACACATTTCTTGATAAGGATTTTGAAAGTTTTGGTCGTTATAACCAGTAGTATCTTTTTAACTAATTAAATATTAATAACAGCAGAATACTTGTTTTAATTAACCAATAGATTTTTGATTCAACTTTATGTAGTGGTCAATTACAGTTGAAGCCTACAAGGGAAAAATGAGGCATCTCACATTCTCTTAATGCTTTAGAGAACAAAGTTTAGCTTTGAATAGCATATTCTGTATCCTTTGAACATATTCTTCAGCAGAGATTTTTAGCCATTTAAGATAATTTTCTTTATTTTTAGTTTTACTATTGTGTCCACCATCTATAAATCTATCAAAACCAATGCTACTCATATAAAAAAAAGCAAACTGGGTAACCTTGTTTTTCCCCTGTTGTCTTCAATTTGAATGGATTTTTTCATAAATAATAAATTTGATTCATTTAAGAATTGGTGCCTGCTATAAATATCCGTTTCAGATATTGTAAAATTTATTTTTATAATGGTATGAATTATAATTTTGTAAAGATGTGAATGAATACCTAATTTCATATAGTATTAAGCAGCTTTATATATTATCAAGTTATTTTGTAATTTTATTAATCTATCAACTTTGTAAAGAATTTCTGGAGTATTAATATTCAAAGAAAGCAATACTGATTTTTTTAAGAGCTCCTCTCCTCCTAAATGAATCACTTTATTGTCTGTGAACTGATTGATTTTTTTGACTTTAACGAGCTTCATGATATTTTTTACAAATTGTATACGATCATGTGAACCACATGTAAGGTTTATGCTTAATTTAAAAAATTTAAAGAACTAGTTGTAATGTTTACAAAAAAAGTACAACAGCTTTTAAAGCTGCTAGCTTAACTTCAGTTCATTCAATCACTTATACTCCATTAATTGAAGTATATACTCTTACTACATCTTACAGTTATGTAGTGCATTATGATCCAAAATAAACTTCATACTTGTAAAACCATCTCGACACAACTTCTTTCAATCCTATACTAAACTAGTGCTCTACATAAAAAAGTACGAAAGTGTTATTCATACTAAAATTTGACAAGATTCTAAAAATATATATTGATATTTCATTAAAAAAAGGAAAAAAAAATAGGCTTTACAAGAATGTAGGTAATATATGTGTCAGATAAAAATATATTATTGAAAGAAATATATTTTGAAGGACTTGAAGTTGAAATGAATTAGAGAACTATTTCTTTTAAGGTGATGTACAATAATAAGAATCATCTCTTGGGCAATCTCCAAGTTTGAGCTGTGTCTTGTGTTTCGGTTTGGACCGTGATTACCCTGTTTCTTTATTCAGCTTCTTGGAACCACAATATTTTGCGCTTTTACCAAGCGTTTTTACAATAATGGAATCCACAATTGATTAGGTAACACAGCACTCAGACCCCTGAGTTATTTGATATGTAAGACACATTGGTGTCTAGGCTCAGTTGCCGACGAGAAGAATTATTGTTGTTGTTTGTCACATAATAGGAAGATTTCCTGAGACTAGTTGAGGTGGAGTTGGCACGAACAACAGTTTCATAATAACGAAGCGTGCCACAACATTTTTTACTTTTAATTATCGCTGCAAATCCTCTTCTAAACTTGTTGTTAAAAAAAGCATATAGGACAGGATTGATGCAAGAGTTGGCAGCTCCTAGCCATTGTGCGATTGGTAAGAGTGCATTTAACATTTCATCTTCCCATTCACTCCTGTTTCTCCCAAATTTGTACATGGCTACAATGATGTATAAAGGCATCCATGAAAGAACAAACAGGATGACTACCACCACGAGCATTTTAACTACTTTCACTTTACTTTTCTGCTGCATTCGTTCCATTTGAGCATCTTTGGAGTCACTAGGTATATGCCGATGGCATACCTTGACCCATATAAGGACATAACAAAGAGTGATGAGGATCATTGGTAGTATGTAACAGAATAGTAAATTGCCAAACAGAAAGTAAAGATGGCCATTGAAATATTCTGGCCATTGTTCTACACAGAACATAATGTCACTGTTTTCATCATACTTGACCAGCTCGAAGAAGATAGCCCAAGGGAGTGTTACAGTCCCTGCGATCAGCCAGATGATTGCGATCATGATTCGTGCCCGTCGGGTTGTTATTTGACATTTGAGGGGCCACCAAATTGCCAAGAACCTGAAACAAAAAGTAAAACAGTTAATACTACTGATATGAACATTTTTAAATGTAACTATATGACCCAGCAAAGCTTTGTTATTGCTAGATTTATATATTACTTATTATATAGTGGTTTTTTTTACGGGGGTCGGTGGAAATCTTCAAAAGACACGGATAGTGATTTTTACCCACTAAAACCACCACCCTACACCTGTTTCTCACCCTCCACGGGACCGATGTTAAGCATTACATCATGGGGGTGAGTGGCTGAGTGCCGCCTCATTGTTTTAGGCTACCTCCTGGTTTGCCTATCTTTCTCCTCATGCCTTAACTTCTGCATCATGTGTGCAGCAAATCGTTGGCCTGCCATCCAATAATCTTGGTCAAGCAGCAATATATTGACGATATTATCTGCTGTCGGGTCTGAG